>NC_091197.1:7885341-8095341 GCF_040958095.1 Procambarus clarkii | reverse complement strand
GGGGGGGGGGCCGTTTAGAGGCGTCTCGTTGCCAGTGGGGGAGGGGTCGTTACCAGTGGGGGGGGGGGTCGTTTAGAGGGGTCTCGCTGCCAGTGGGGGGGGGGTCGTTTAGAGGGGTCCCGCTGCCAGGGGGGGGGGGTCGTTTAGAGGGGTCTCATTGCCAGGGGGGGGGTCGTTTAGAGGGGAGTCTTTGTCAGTGGGGGGTCGTTGCGAGAGAGGTGTCGTTGCGAGGAGAGGGTCGTTGCGAGGAGGGGAGGTCGTTGCGAGGGGGGGGGGGGTCGTTGCGAGGAGGGGAGGTCGTTGCGAGGGGGGGGGTCGTTGCGAGGAGGGGGGTCATTGCGAGGAGGGGGTCGTTGCGAGGAGGGGGGTCGTTGCGAGCGGGGGGTCGTTGCGAGGGGGGTCGTTCCCGCTGGAAGCAGTTTACCGTCTCCGTGTATGCCTGCGTCGTGCACACTGAAACATTAACGACTTAACGACAAGCGCGTTACGTCGAACAAATAGACATTTGTTTGGGTTGCAAACCGCTGCAACACGCCTGCCTGACCACACAGGATGATGATGATGATGATGATGATGATGATGATGATGATGATGATGATGATGATGATATCTGAAGCAAGACTTGTTTGCCTCATTATAAACACGTGTTGAGTCGCCTGGTATTCACCTCAAGCGAGGGAAACTGTTTACTGGCTGCTGTGTTTACCACACACCTGACGCTCAGCACCTGGAGCCCTGTGAAGCGGCGGTGTGATACCTGTTCATGGTTCCAGGGATCAATGTCCTTGCGACCCGGTCTCTGTCAAGGCTTTCTGGTTGCTGGTCAGGTTAACCAGGTTTGCTAGACGCAGTTGCTCGTAGCTCGATGTGTGAGCTTGACCCACTGTCGTGTTATCAGGTATCCTTCGAAGGTGTTTATCAAGTTCTCTTTAGAAAACCGAGAGAGATCGGTTAGTTGTGCCTCTTATAAGTAATGATGGTAGTGTTAGAAGGTCTTGGGTCCTTAGTGTTGATAGAATCGTCTCTCAGCGTTCCTATTGCATTTGTGCTTTCCAACGGGGCTATGTTGCACTTCCTGCCGTGCCTTCTGGTCTCATGTGGCATTATTTCCACGTGCAAATTTGGTAGCAGTTCCTCTAATATTTTGTGTAAATTATTAAGTATTTCTCTCAGCCACGCTCTATATGGATTACAGATTTCTAAATTATAAGCGATCGCAATATTGTAGATGTTTTATCGAATGAATTCCGGCAGTAAATGTTATTTGCACGCTCTCCAGATAAGCAATTTCTCCAGCTTTGAATGTGGTTGTTATTGTGCAGCAGTATTCCACTCTAGAGAATACTGGCGTCTTCGAAAGTATCAATATTCTTCTGGCATCTCTAGTTTGAATGGTTCTTGCTATCCAACATGTTATTTTTCTTGCAGTTGTGACAGACACTTTTCTTTGTTCTTTCACGGTAAAGACTTCCGATCTTACTCCCAAATCTTTAGGAATTTTTTCGGTAATATAATCTGAGTTTTGTACCTTGTTTACGTTCTGATACTTTTGTGTTTTCCAGAACGCAGGAGCTGGAACTTATCTCCAGTAAACATGTTATTGGAGAGGTCTGACCTGACCTCCAAATCCATCAGTTTGTAGGTCTGTCGTGTCCTCTACACTGTCTACTCTCATGGAAATCATAGTGTCATACGCAAAGGATAACACAGTTCAATAATGTGTCCTTGCCAAGGTCCGATATGACGAGAAAAGTGACGTAGCAAATACAGTACCTTAGTGTACTGTGTTTCTCCCGGTGGATGATCCGGATTTGATTTTGTTGACAATTACATTCAGGGTTCTGTTTGTTAGAAAGTTAATCTTCGTACTTTGTCGGTAACTTTTTGGTGCACATCTTGTGTGCAATAACACTATGGTCACAGCTGTCGAAAGCGGTCGCGAAATCTATGCATATTATATTAGCGTTTTGTTTGTCATCCATTGCCTCTAAGACTAGGTATGGTCTTCTATAGTCATGGTCTAGCTATTGTGAGAGACAGGAGCGAACTGTACTGAACCCACAATCTAGGATTATGTAGCCACCGATTTCGTATGTTTTGTGATCCTCCTTCTTAGCACTCAAAGATTTTTATGATCTCTGATGTTGCTATTAGTCTATAATTTCTTTTCATCTTCTTTACTACCACCTTTGTGGATTGGCGCGCTCTCCACTGTTTTAATACGTTGGTGATAACACTAGTATCTAGGCTCTGTCTCCAAATGTTGTTTAGAACTCCCTCGCTAGAATAGAATAGAATAAAAAAATGGCAAATAGCGGTTTTTGCCATTTTTATATATATAGAGAATTCCAAGTACCTGGGCCGGGTGCACTGGGCATGCTGTCTATGGCAACCTCAAAGCTCAGTGGGGTTAGGGGTGACATCTGATTTATGGTTCGAAGTTGGTATCAAATTCACGGAGAATTCGTTTGGATCATTTATCTTTAATGTTTTCAGGGGTTCTCTGAAAAGAGAATCGTACTGAAGCGTCAGAATTTATCTTATTTCCTTGTCATCTGTGAAAGTTCCACCACACTTGTACAAAAGGTTACTACTGGCTGTAGCTCTTGTTTGATATTTTATATAGCAAATTAATTTTGTGTTACTCTACTTCACTGATGGTCTTTTATATTATTCAAGTAACTTTTATTCGATCGTTTCTATATCTCTGAACAGCCTTCGTTTTCGTTCTTGAGATTGTGTGGTGTGTTCTAGTTGTATGCAATACTTTTTCTTCGCCTATAAAGGGAACACCGTTCTCGTTCCACTATGTATATTTTTTCCCGTTTTTCGGAGGTATTTGACTTCCACAAATGTTTAGTACTACTCTGTCTTTTCTCGAAGCACTGATTTAGAGTTCCATTATTTAGCTGTTCTTCACAGCCTACTTCTACGGGATCTTGGCTCATTAGTTCTCAGTTAATCAGTTTATTTTAACAAAATTAATTTGCTTAATTCTTCTCTTCTCAATTTGAGAGTGGCTGCACAGGTCTGTTGGCTATGATGGTCTGAACGTCCATTAGGTTATACCTGTATTTGTAAGCATTATTTTCCTAACCAGTTCACCATTGTAAAATTGAAGTAAATGGAGTTTTATTTTATGGTTGATTCTACTATTTGCTGGTTTAAGACAAATCTTTCACACATCCATAAGAGGTCAATTGACTGACTGTTCATTTAGACTACCTTCTGGGATTCCTTCGAGTAAAACTAATTTCCACCACCTCTTTCCATTTTAGGTGCGGCAAAATGAAGTCACAAAGCAAGATGACATGGAAATAGAATAACGCTTACAAAAATTCACAATCTGGTCTTATAGACTGTTAAAGATTTGAAAGTCACGACTTCCATACAAGGACAATCATCACATCTAGAATATATATTTTGATTATCAGCTTTGCCACCATTTTGTTTGAGGCGTTAAGCAGCTGAGTGTAGCTGAGGTTGTCTTTGATGTACAGGTTAACATCATCTCGCACGAGGCAGAAACAAATGGGCAAAGTTTCTTTCACGCTGAATGCCCCTGTTACCTAGCAGTAAATAGGTACCTGGGAGTTAGTTAGCTGTCACGGGCTGCTTCCTGGGGGTGGAGGCCTGGTCGAGGACCGGGCCGCGGGGACACTAAAGCCCCGAAATCATCTCAAGATAACCTCAAGATAACCCTGTAGCCTGTGTT
This sequence comes from Procambarus clarkii, assembly GCF_040958095.1. Classification (NCBI taxonomy): domain Eukaryota; kingdom Metazoa; phylum Arthropoda; class Malacostraca; order Decapoda; family Cambaridae; genus Procambarus; species Procambarus clarkii. Next base: position 8,091,626 of record NC_091197.1, on the reverse strand, counting down.
TTCTCACTCTTGAAAAGTTTAAATTCTGGTATCAATACCTTACTGGCAATATTAGTCTTCAATTGCTATATTCAGAAAGTAGTTATAAAGAGGACTTTGTTCTGCATGTTATATGCTGGCCAATACAAAATGAGTTATCACTTTTGGGGGAGTGGTGAGTATGTTGCTTGGTTTTAATGTCTGGTTCAGTTGGGGTGGCATTGTGTCCTGTCTAGCATCTGATCGGGTTTGTGGTAGAGTTTTGACATTTTTTTTGTCACTCTTTTTTGCTTTCTTTTATTAAAAATCTCTTCGGTATGTATGGGATTTACTGTATTCATATTTTTTTTTTATTCACCAGGTTTGTTAGATATGAAATATTGGGCAGTGTCTGTCAGAGCATTCTTTCTTGTTTAGTGAGTAAGTAATTATCAAAAGAAGGCACGAAACCGGGAAGGCTATGTAGCACCATCAAATGCGCAAAATAATCAGAGGGCGCTAAATATCACCAAGGATGCCAATACGAGAACAAAAACGCATAAGGCGAACGATATCAAAAGTATCCGAGTCACCAAGAATTCTATCGAGGGACAGGTGACCGCGAGGGGCGGTCGGAAAGCAAGACACACGCTCGTCCTGGAAGTCAGGACATTCAAGAAGGACATGCACGACCGTAAGAGGGACAATGCAACTAGGACAATAAGGAGCAGGGCGGCGCTCCATCAAGTGACCGTGGGTTAAGCGAGTATGGCCAATACGCAACCTCGCCAGAGCTGTCTTGTTTAGTGAATTTGTACAGCTTGGATATTTACACTATTTTCCAGCCAGAGAGAAATGCACCTGCATTTTGGATATTTCTGCAATTTCTTGGGTAATTATATTTGCATGTTCCATTAGTTCTTCCTGATAGCCAATATTTACATACACCTCAGGCATAATATCACCATGTTTCAAGTTAATACTTTGTTCGATTTTCTTGGCCTGTTTACCTTACACTGTTGCATATTGGCTGAACAGTGTATAATGTTTGGTCAAAAGACGACTGTATTTTTATGTAATATAATAAAGTATATTTCGGATAATTCCATCTGTTTTTCCCAGGATGAAGATATCCCCTTTCCCTTGATCTTAGAAATATACATATACATTACATATGCAAACATATATATTGACATTGATAAGTATCCATCAAGTTAACACACGACTTGATAATGGTTCGAACCGAATCGGGCTGTGGTGGGTATGTGGGCCTGAGGGCCGCTCCAAGCAACAACCTGGTGGACCAAACTCTCACAAGTCAAGTCTGGCCTCGGGCCGGGCTTGGGGAGTAGAAGAACTTCCAGAACCCCATCAACCAGGTATCAACCAGGTATCAACCAGGTATCAACCATGTATCAACCAGGTATCAACCAGGAAACGTCGTCGTCGTCTCTTCATCTTATGATGTGTGGTCATCAAATCCTCAGCCACGATATTGTGACTCATAGTCAGTACAATACATCCCCCTGCCCGGGGTGATGATAACCCCCCCCCCTACTCGGGGTGATGATATTTACGCCGACTAATTTACTGTTTATACCGGCAGGATCGAGCACTTAGCTCTTGGGCTCTGCTTCTAACGGCTGATTGTCTAATGTTCAGACTCCTGATCTATTTCCCTCTATCATTCGACTGTATATTTTATTTCATTTATATACAACTGTTGGAGATTATTTGTGTTTGAAACACGTGGGTGAAGCGTTTACAACGTGGGTTTAACGAGCATATGTTCACATCTCATACAACACTGAATTCCAGGAACATGGTTGTGCTCAGATCTCTCACAACAATGAACACCGAGAACATGTGTGTGCTCACATCTCACTCAACAATGAACACCGAGAACATGTGTGTGTTCAGATCTCACCTCCAATAATCACCAACCAATTAACCTAAAATTCCGTTTGCTAAAAGTTTGTTCAGTAATTCTGTTCACATTGTGTTCAGCCTTAGATAATTACCCAATAATATTTCTCCCTCGCAAATTAGCTCTTTGGAGTCCAGCAAACTGCTTCTCTCCTAATTTTTGCCTCAGATTTGCACAGATTTCCATTTACTAACTCGGAGTTTCATAGGCTAATTACACTTAATTTTAATTGTATTACTGCATATTAAACTTAAAACAGTTCAGCATCATTTTTTTTCGAGCAAAACTGCTTATTTTATTTTACACTGTTACAGGAATGTATAATACAATCGTTGGTAGCAATATATGATGGGGTTGAGAGTTGATCTTGTAAGACGAATTCTAAGTGGTTGTTAGTTAATTAGTTGAGGGAGTTTCGTTGGTTGTTCTTGTTAATTCCCGCGGTCAGCTGGTTCCTCTCAGACTCTCGTCTTGTTGCGTCACTGTCTGCGTCGCCGTGTTGACGTGTCTGCGTCAGTGTGTCGACGTGTCTGCGTCAGTGTGTCGACATGCAGCCCCAACACACACATACACCAGGTGCAGCACCCAACACACACACGCACACACACACATACACCAGGTGCAGCCCCCCAACACACACACATACACCAGGTCCAGCACCCAACACACACACATACACTAGGTGCAGCCCCCAACACACACACACACACACACACACACACACACACACACACACACACACACCAGGTGCAGCCCCCAACACACACACACACACACACACACACACACACACACACACACACACACACACACACACACACACACACACACCAGGTGCAGCCCCCAACACACACACACACACACACACACACACACACACACACACACACACACACACACACACACACACACACACACACACACACACACATCAGGTGCAGCCCCCAACACACACACACACCAGGTGCAGCCCCCAACACACCATGAACCATACTGTTCCTAGGATCATATTTGTACGCAGTTACACAAAAATTCAAAGTGCACCAAAAATGACATTACATTTTACCGTGGGGCGTAGAGCCCATTAGCGCTCCTCTCGTAGTCAAACCCAATTTGGGTCAGTGAAATTAACTGCGTGATAATGAAAATGTGAAGCGCTTTACTGAACTACTGTTTCTATTGTTAGGGGAAACTACTCCATTAAATAGTTGTATTATAATGATCATAATAATAATACCCATCCTGTTCATGTATCTCTGCGGTGTTGTTGTCAACCGCAGCTACGCCAGCCTGTAGTGAACACTTGTATTGAGTGGTGGATTGAACACTTGTAGTGAGTGGTGTAGTGAACACTTGTAGTGGGTGGTGTAGTGAACACTTGTAGTGGGTGGTGTATTGAACACTTGTAGTGGGTGGTGTATTGAACACTTGTAGTGGGTGGTGTATTGAACACTTGTATTGAGTGGTGTATTGAACACTTGTAGTGAGTGGTGTATTGAACACTTGTAGTGAGTGGTGTATTGAACATTTGTATTGAGTGGTGTATTGAACACTTGTATTGAGTGGTGTATTGAACACTTGTAGTGGGTGGTGTATTGAACACTTGTAGTAGGTGGTGTATTGAACACTTGTAGTGAGTGGTGTATTGAACAGTTGTAGTGAGTGGTGTAGTGAACACTTGTATTGGGTGGTGTAGTGAACACTTGTAGTGGGTGGTGTATTGAACACTTGTAGTGGGTGGTGTATTGAACACTTGTAGTGGGTGGTGTATTGAACACTTGTATTGAGTGGTGTATTGAACACTTGTAGTGAGTGGTGTATTGAACACTTGTAGTGAGTGGTGTATTGAACACTTGTATTGAGTGGTGGATTGAACACTTGTAGTGGGTGGTGTATTGAACACTTGTAGTGAGTGGTGTATTGAACACTTGTAGTGGGTGGTGTATTGAACACTTGTAGTGAGTGGTGGATTGAACACTTGTAGTGGGTGGTGTATTGAACACTTGTAGTGAGTGGTGTATTGAACACTTGTTGTGAGTGGTGTATTGAACACTTGTACTGAGTGGTGTATTGAACACTTGTACTGAGTGGTGTATTGAACACTTGTAGTGAGTGGTGTAGTGAACACTTGTAGTGAGTGGTGTATTGAACACTTGTAGTGAGTGGTGTATTGAACACTTGTAGTGAGTGGTGTATTGAACACTTGTAGTGAGTGGTGTATTGAACACTTGTAGTGAGCGGTGTATTGAACACTTGTAGTGAGTGATGTAGTGAACACTTGTAGTGAGTGGTGTATTGAACACTTGTAGTGAGTGGTGTATTGAACACTTGTAGTGGGTGGTGTATTGAACACTTGTAGTGAGTGGTGTAGTGAACACTTGTAGTGAGTGGTGTATTGAACACTTGTAGTGAGTGGTGTATTGAACACTTGTAGTGAGTGGTGTATTGACCACTTGTAGTGAGTGGTGTATTGAACACTTGTAGTGAGTGGTGTATTGACCACTTGTAGTGAGTGGTGTATTGAACACTTGTAGTGAGTGGTGTATTGACCACTTGTAGTGAGTGGTGTATTGAACACTTGTAGTGAGTGGTGTATTGAACACTTGTAGTGGGTGGTGTATTGAACACTTGTAGTGAGTGGTGTAGTGAACACTTGTAGTGAGTGGTGTATTGAACACTTGTAGTGAGTGGTGTATTGAACACTTGTAGTGAGTGGTGTATTGACCACTTGTAGTGAGTGGTGTATTGAACACTTGTAGTGAGTGGTGTATTGACCACTTGTAGTGAGTGGTGTATTGAACACTTGTAGTGAGTGGTGTATTGACCACTTAAGGAGTCACTACCCTCCACTTTAGAGCTGAGACTATAAAAGATGAGGAGTAAAGAGGACACACTGTATCCGCGACTCTTTAACTTGTTGAGGCTAGAGAGAGAGAGAGAGAGAGAGAGAGAGAGAGAGAGAGAGAGAGAGAGAGAGAGAGAGAGAGAGAGAGAGAGAGAGAGAGAGAGAGAGAGAGAGAGAGACACGCTGTCTCAAGTCACACGGTGTCGGTCCAGGGCTGAACAACAGTGAACATGAGACATGTCGTTGTGAACATTTATCTAAGACGAATGTTTGAACACTTTAACATAGCGGTAGCGGCGTCACGGCCGGCTGACACCAACAGTCAGCTCCATCACTCAACTTATACAAGACTGGTGATAAATCCTCCAAACTCACTTGAGAAACATTTCTTAATTCTCAGCAGCGGTGACGTCAACACATTAAGACACCACCATTCATCTCCCAGTATTAAGACGGTGTTGGTCTCTCTCTCATCCTCAGCTTCCCTGGCACTCTCTCCCTCCCTCTCTTGTACACCTCATGCTTCTAAATAATACATTTCTTCTTAAGGCGCGTGCACGCATAAACACACGCGCTTAAGGCGCACGCGTGTGTATGTGTGTGTGTGTGTGTGTGAGCTCACTCACAACCACACACACGCATAGACCAAAGCGCCAGAGCTCAACCCAAGCAAGCACAAATAGGTGAGTACTAGAAGATGAAAAGGACTGACAGAAACATTTATGCATTGATTTTTTGGTTTTAAATTTTCACTAATCATAACTCCCAGATCCCTTTCGTAATCCGACTTCGCAATCTCAACACCATCTAGGTGGTATCTTGTAACTCTATCATTACCTAGCCTCAAAACCTTACATTTGTCACCATTAAACTGCATCTGCCAATCTTTTGTCCATTTCAAAACGCTATTTAGATGTTTTGAAATTATTGTGAGCCTTTTCCATGTTTCTCCCTCTCCCGGTTTTCGCATCATTGGCAAATTTGCAAATATTGCTGCTCAAACCTGAATGTAAATCATTTATATACATTATGAATAACAGAGGTCCCAGGACAGAGCCTTGAGGCACTCCACTTACAACATTTTCCCACTCTGACTTAACCACATTAATACTAACTCTTTGTTTCCTTTGATATAGCCATGCCCTAATCCAACTTACTATAGCACCACCAACTGTATCGTAAGCTTTGCTAAAGTCAAGCTATACAACATCACAAACATTACCATTATCAACTGCCTCAACTATGCTGGAATAAAATGATAGCAAATATGTTAAAACATGAACGGCCATTAGTAAAACCACGTTGTGAATCATTTATTGATCTATGTTTTTCAAGATGAAGAATAATGGTATTTGGAATTATCGATTCAAGCAACTTTCCCACAATAGACGTTAAGCTAATGGGCCGATAATATGACGCAAGTGATCTATCTCCTTTCTTGAAAATTCGTACCACATTAGCAACCTTCCACGACTCTGGCACAGTATTTCAAAGTACAGTACTGTACTGTATCATAAAAGTCAGGTCATGCCCTTTTATTAAACGCTTATGCTAAAAATTTACTTTTTCATTATAATAATGATTTTTCTGGATTTCTTAAGATTAAGAAATTAATTTCTGGATTAAGGATTTCTTAAAAATAGTAGACAATGGCTCGCAATGCTCCTGTTTGCATTCTTTAAGCATCCTGGCAAACACTTCGTGCGGCTCTGGGGATTTGTTTGGCTTTATTTCACTATTTGTTTAATAACATCCTCCCTGGTAACTGCTAAACTAGTCAATCTGTCCTCGTCCCCACCCACATAGACTTGTTCGGCTGAAGGCACAATGTTAAGTTCCTCTTTAGTAAATACAGAGATAACATATTTATTAAAAATACTACTCATCTCTTCGTCATTATCAGTTATCTGACCTGTCTCGGTTTTTAATGGGCCAATCCTTTCCCTAATCCTTTGTTCGATATAACTGAAAAAACCTTTAGGATTTTTGTCTTTGCCCTGCTATGCGAACTTCATAGTTTCTTTTTGCCTTCCTCATCTCTTTTGTTTCAACATTTCTAACCAGTTGGACGAATTCTCGTTCTAGACTGACTTTCCCATTCTTGGGGTCAAATCCTTGGACCCAAACGCCTGGGTTCGATTGCATCTTGAAGCTCGTCTGAAGTCGCAATGAAGTCCCATTCGACAGTGTTGCCTGTAGAGAGTGTTCAGTGTAACACGACGTAAAGATCAATGTGGTGCACATTTAAGCGTGCACATGTGTACACTGTTGTGATGGTACACATCTACTTGTCCCGAACACAAGATGATCGGTAAGACATTATAATTAATGCTCACGTTCTCCATTACCAGATCTTGAGTTTAGGGAATACAATGGGTTAGTTTATTTTACATTGTATAATTATTTGTATTTAGCGGGTTTATAAAGTAATGAAGGTTGTAGTTACTAGCAGTCTCATACGCCTAGTCCCGTGGCTGACTGATATTAGGAGGCCTAGTCCCTATCTGGTCCCCTGACTGGTCCCTGACCGGTCCCTGACTGGCCCCTGACCGGTCCCTGACTGGCAGTCATTAACACTCGTACTAGCTCCATATTTACAAACATAACCCGAAATTTAAACATTTTAATGAATTCAACAACATCTCTCCACTTTAACCACGTTAAAACTTATATTAACATAACACATTCATTATGTCCTGAAATATGAATACAGCTATTACATAACGGCAATAAAAATATATTACCAGGAATATGAATAAGTGAAAAAAGCACTTGGCGGCCAGTGTTGAGAAAACTGCAATTACCGCCAGCAGCGGTAATTACTGGGAGTAAACAATGAAGGGTTATACTCGACTTGCAGGTCCTTTCAACACAGACAAAGGGTTAGTAAATATTGGCCTGAGGGCCACGCGCTCCAGAGGGCGCTGCGAACCAGAGACAGGAGTGTGTGGGACGGGGAGGGGAGGGGAGAGAGAGAGAGAGAGAGAGAGAGAGAGAGAGAGAGAGAGAGAGAGAGAGAGAGAGAGAGAGAGAGAGAGAGAGAGAGAGAGAGAGAGAGAGAGAGAGGAAGGAGACATAGACAGACAGAAGCGACACAAGAGTCAGAACGGCAGAAGACAGTTACGACCCATGGTGCTCCGCCAACAAACACCTCTACAGGCTGTCTCACCAGTCCTTCTCTGACGGGAAGTCCATTCCAGCCTCTCCTGGATGCTACCGGAGGCTGCGTAGATGATTCCTCCAACACCTGCCGGAGGCTGCGTAGATGATTCCTCCAACACCTGCCGGAGGCTGCGAAGACGTTTCCTCCAACACCTGCCGGAAGGCCCTTAAAGGCTTTTCTCATCCATCTGAGGGAATTTCCTCTTCTCTACCTCCTTCCTCTGTCTGCCGGATGCGTCTTCAGTTCTTTACACAGCAGAGTCTATATTCTGACCACTCTAAGGCAGGAAGCTGATTGCATTATACATGTGGCCAGTTAAAGGTGTTGTTGCTTCCTGCTCTCTTAGAGTGGTTCGTGGGTGTAACACCCCACACACTAGACTCCTGGTGTGTGTCGTTGGTGGGTGTAACACCCCCACACACTAGACTCCTGGTGTGTGTCGATGGTGTGTGTAACACCCCACACTAGACTCCTGGTGTGTGTCGGTGGTGGGTGTAACACCTTAACATCTTATATCTGTAACTGTAACATCTTAAAGTAATTCCAAAACGGCCAACCAACTCATGAAAAACTCTCCAGACACAAAGCAGAACGCCTTGAAGGAAACCAACGTCGTCTATGCCTTCAGCTGCCCACTTGGGGACTGTAAGCTCCAAAGAACTCAGTATATAGGCAAGACAACAACGTCTCTTTCCAGGCGATTAACAATGCATAAACAACAGGGCTCCATAAAGGAACATATAATCTCCTCTCACAACCAGACCATCACCAGAGAAGTCTTTACAAACAACACAGAAATCATCGTTAGATACAGCGATAGCAGGAGGCTCGACATCAGTAAGGCACTACACATCAAAAAGTCAACACCAACAATCAACAGCCAAATAATGCACAACTATATTCTACCCACTTCAAGACTCCGTACCAATATAGAAGCATCAAGAGGAAGTATGGGCCTATAGGCCCATTGCAGTTACTTCCATTCTTGTGCTCTCATATATCCAATTAATTCCCATTGTTCCGTGTTCTGTCTTGTGTTTGTCACAAGTTTGTTCACCTCATCCAAAACTGTTGTACCATATCACCTCACCCAAATGCGAGTATAAATATAGAAGCAAATGGCGTGTTTACAGGTTACAGTTGTGTGTAAACTAAAGTCTTTGAAAATGCAATAGGTAATTACGAAACGCGTTCAGGCGTCGCGTCACACTGGAAATAAAAATTAATTTTGGGGAATTGATTTTTCAATTACCATCGACAGTGAAAAGAAACATAAGAAATATTGAGAAAATTCGAGTTAGAATTATTAATCTTACTTTTTCGGTCATATTTAACAAATGTTTACAAGAAAGAATGCTACCAAAATATACTAATATATATATATATATATATATATATATATATATATATATACATATATATATATATATATATATATATATATATATATATATATATATATATATATATAAAGGGGGGGGGGAAGAGATGGAACTATCAAGAGATAGCGCCAAGTCATTACGACTATATAGCATTTGGACGGGGTCAGTTTAAGGATCTGGGATGGAACAGGGGAAAGGAATGGTGCCCAACAACTTGGACAGTCGGGGATTGAACGCCGACCTGTATGAAGCAAGACCGTCGCTCTACCGCTCAGCCCAAGTGGTTATCCATGGATGGGTGTGGGGGGGGGGAGAGGCAAACTGTGACCGCCATTCAGGTGGAACAGGTGAAGGTCTAATGTTAATTACTGAAGATGTTAGAGTGGTACTCTGCGTGATATCAAGTCGATCATACGTCAAAGGTGAATGTATACGTACACTCACACAACACATATCACCTTATTTTAATGTGACATTATTTTAATATGTCAGTAAGTGTTCCTGAGCATTGTATGGAGCTGGCATTATTTCCCTTGCGACCGGCAGTGTTAGCATAAGCCAAGTCTTGAGATTTGTGTTAAAAAGACGAGAGAGGATTGTTGAGGCGTGTAGCCCAGTGAATGCTCAGCCAGACGCCAAGAGCCTCTCTGACGCACTCTCAGCTTGGCGTACCATCAATAGAGTAAGTTGCTCCTCATGTATTAGCAACTAATTTACCGGAATAAACAATATTTTCGTATATTTGCAGTTTAGGTTGATCCTTTACTGACCCTCGTCACGCTAACTTGCTTGAATTACTGTCTCATGTGACCTGATGCTCCAACCTCCATACTAGAAACGCAGAAACATCTCAGGGGACGTCGAAAAGACCTCAGGGGACGTCGAAAAGACCTCAGGGGACGTCGAAAGACCTCAGGGAACGTCGAAAGACCTCAGGAAATGTCGAAAGACCTCAGGAAATGTCGAAAGACCTCAGGAAATGTCGAAAGACCTCAGGAAATGTCGAAAGACCTCAGGGGACGTCGGAAGACCTCAGGGGACATCGGAAGACCTCAGGGGACGTCGGGAGACCTCAGGGGGACGTCGGAAGACCTCAGGGGGACGTCAGAAGACCTCAGGGGACGTCGGAAGACCTCAGGGGACGCCGGAAGACCTCAGGGGGACGTCGAATGACCTCAGAGGACGTCGAATGACCTCAGGGAACGTTGAAAGACCTCAGGGGACGTCGAAAGACCTCAGGAGACGTCGAAAGACCTCAGGGGACGTCGAAAGACCTCAGGGGACGTCGAAAAACCTCAGGGAACGTCGAAAGACCTCAGGGAACGTCGAAAGACCTCAGGGGACGTCGGAAGACCTCAGGGAACGTCGAAAGACCTCAGGGGACGTCGAAAGACCTCAGGGGACGTCGAAAGGCCTCAGGGGACGTCGAAAGGCCTCAGGGGACGTCGAAAGACCTCAGGGGGACGTCGAAAGACCTCAGGTTACGTCGAAAGACCTCAGGGGACGTCGAAAGACCTCAGGGACGTCGAAAGACCTCAGGGGACGTCGAAAGACGTCAGGGGACGTCGAAAACCCTCAGGGAACGTCGAAAGACCTCAGGGAACGTCGAAAGACCTCAGGGGACGTCGGAAGACCTCAGGGAACGTCGAAAGACCTCAGGGAACGTCGAAAGACCTCAGGGAACGTCGAAAGACCTCAGGGGACGTCGGAAGACCTCAGGGAACGTCGAAAAACCTCAGGGGACGTCGAAAGACCTCAGGGGACGTCGAAAGGCCTCAGGGGACGTCGAAAGGCCTCAGGGGACGTCGAAAGACCTCAGGGGACGTCGAAAGGCCTCAGGGGACGTCGAAAGGCCTCAGGGGACGTCGAAAGACCTCAGGGGACGTCGAAAGGCCTCAGGGGACGTCGAAAGGCCTCAGGGGACGTCGAAAGACCTCAGGGGGACGTCGGAAGACCTCAGGGGACGTCGAAAGATCTCAGGGGGACGTCGGAAGACCTCAGGGGGACGTCGAAAGACCTCAGGGGGACGTCGGAAGACCTCAGGGGGACGTCGGAAGACCTCAGGGAACGTCGAAAGACTCCAAGATACAAAGCAGGACAACCAAAGAATATAGTAGGGCGCCAAGGCATGTAGTTCCGCACATCATGTTGTAGAACCCATGTAGTGGGACCCCAAGATATGTGGTGGGACCACATGGCATGTAGTGAGACCCCAAGGTAAACACTGGGACTAAGCTTCAACAATACCCCCCCACCCTCATGTAATTCTCCACCACCATCCACCACAACCCTCCCAACCTCCACGCTAACTCTCCCTCCAACCTTACGTCCTCCCGTCACGCCTCTCCCCGTCCCACAGGTCCGTCCCACGACGGCTGGCTGGCAAGGGTGTAAGAATATCTTTGAGACGTTAGTGCCGGGCCGGAGCCCTCTCCCTGGAGACGCCTCCAGCCTCCTGACGGGTAGAGCATCCCTGCTCCGCCTCTCCCTCACACTGGTCACCTGCTGCTGCTGCTCCCTCACACTGGTCGCGTGTTGCTCCTCCCTCACTCTTGTCACGTGTTTCAAGCTACGCTTTCCTTATAACACGCCACACTGCCCCTATAACATGCCACACTGCCCCTATAACACGCTACACTGCCCCTATAACATGCCACACTGCCCCTATAACACGCTACACTGCCCCTATAACACGCCACACTGCCCCTATAACACGCCACACTGCCACTCTAACACGCCACACTGCCTCTATAACACGCCACACTGCCTCTATAACACGCCACACTGCCCCTAAACAAGCCACACTGCGCCTATAACACGCCACACTGCCTCTATAACAAGTCACACTGAACCCACACTACCTCCGGGGGCGTGTTGCACTACTATAATCCATGCAACACTACCCCGGGGCATGTTGCACTACTGTAATCCATGCAACACCACCCCTAGATGTGTTGCACTACTGTAATCCATGCAACACCACCCCTAGATGTGTTGCACTACTGTAATCCATGCAACACCACCCCTAGATGTGTTGCACTACTGTAATCCATGCAACACCACCCCTAGATGTGTTGCACTACTGTAATCCATGCAACACCACCCCTAGATGTGTTGCACTACTGTAATCCATGCAACACCACCCCTAGATGTGTTGCACTACTGTAATCCATGCAACACCACCCCTAGATGTGTTGCACTACTGTAATCCATGCTGTGGGAAATTTTCCCCACTGTATCTATATTATTATCTAAGATATGTACTATTCCCAAATCATATCAGAATCCTCTTAGAATCACTATAGATTCATTATACATCTGGATCCTACATGACAATGCCACCTATGATCACGTACAGCCATAGGGCCCCTTGGTTGCCTACGTGACTTAGAGCATGACTTCTCAATGATCTAGAAGCTTCTAGAAGGATATCTTAATTAAAAAACTATTGGAACATCAATCGATTTCCGGTAATGGATTAAATCAAATCCTTAATAAGAATCAGTAGTGCTAGCAAAGACTACTTATGATCTTTGAATCTTATATCTAATTATATTATAATCACATCTTATCTCAATCATATGTCTAGACAGATAAAATAATCAATCAATATTCATTGAAGGTTACCATGCTCAGGGAGCATAGGGAGAGAAGCGCCCACCATGGCCCGGGGCCAGAAAGCGTTTGTTTACATACAGTGTGACAACGTGAGGTGCCTTTAGTAACTTTATTTTGTAAAGGACACTTAATAACATATCTCTATCACCAGTGATTACTCTCTAGAACTGGGGGAGTACCTGGACAATATCTACAAAGGAAAAATTCCTAGTACTTTATCTAAATATGAGGTAGAGTGGAACGTGCTCACCAAGTGAGGTTGGCTTCACCTCCACCATCACCTATCTTAGACTACCACAACCGCAATTAAGGACATAATCAATTAGCAACGCTGCCAGAACATTATACAGCAACGCTGGGACATAAAATATCATGCCTAAACTCGAAAGGAGAGTTAACCAGTCTGGCAACTCGTCAGACAGGCCCCAGCATTCAGACCTAAGTATATTGAGGTATTTTAGAGTGTTAATTGTCCAATTGCATGCTTTTGTAACCTTAATATATCGAATAAGTCTGTTTGTCGTTAGAGGGTGAGGCAATGCCTCATATTTCAGTAAGTTTATTTATAAATTAGTTACTGAATCTCTTCTCATTGACCAGATACTTGTGAGGTAATCATAACCTCATGAGTGTCCCTTGTCTTGCAAGAGTCCAGTCTAGCGACTGAATCTCTTCATACAAATTGAATATATATATATATATTATATATATATATATATATATATATATATATATATATATATATATATATATATATATATATATATATATATATATATATATATATATATATATATATTACACTTGAACATATAAATTACGTTAACAATAGCATACTTAGTTATCATATAAGTTTATCCTATTGAATATATCTCTTGTACTTAGTTAATAGTACTTAGACCACATTTATGGTCATTTGATTACATATTCATATATATCATACTTCTAAAATATAAATTGTGTTTATAGTATAAGAATATTGAATGTTATAGTTACTGTGCTAGGCCAGACTGTGTACATGTTTAGATCCCTGATTTAAACAGAACCAGTGTTCAGTTAGAGAACTGAATTGTTAAATCTTATCTTTGTATTAACAATACAAGCTGATGTATAAAATTGTCTGCAGGTGGATTGTGGATCTTCAATCAACTTCTCCATTCACTCTTAGGGACCCCACCTGCCCCTTGCAGCCCACAGTCTGTCATTAGGGGAAGAGGAGCTAGGATTTACGACCCTAGCTAGGGACTTTAGTGGAATTAATTTTGCATACAGTAATTTTTAGTTTAGTACATTACAAGTCCCTAGTAGTTCTCGTCTCATATTAATCCCGCCATTTTTTCCTGACACATGCAACACCACCCCTGGGGCGTGTTGCACTACTATAATCCATGCAACACCACCCCTGGGACGTGTTGCACTACTATAATCCATGCAACACCACCCCTGGGACGTGTTGCACTACTATAATCCATGCAACACCACCCCTGGGGCGTGTTGCACTACTATAATCCATGCAACACCACCCCTGGGACGTGTTGCACTACTATAATCCATGCAACACCACCCCTGGGACGTGTTGCACTACTATAATCCATGCAACACCACCCCTGGGACGTGTTGCACTACTATAATCCATGCAACACCACCCCTGGGACGTGTTGCACTACTATAATCCACGCAACACCACCCCTGGGACGTGTTGCACTACTATAATCCATGCAACACCACCCCTGGGACGTGTTGCACTACTATAATCCACGCAACACCACCCCTGGGGCGTGTTGCACTACTATAATCCATGCAACACCACCCCTGGGACGTGTTGCACTACTATAATCCACGCAACACCACCCCTGGGACGTGTTGCACTACTATAATCCATGCAACACCACCCCTGGGACGTGTTGCACTACTATAATCCATGCAACACCACCCCTGGGACGTGTTGCACTACTATAATCCATGCAACACCACCCCTGGGACGTGTTGCACTACTATAATCCATGCAACACCACCCCTGGGACGTGTTGCACTACTATAATCCACGCAACACCACCCCTGGGACGTGTTGCACTACTATAATCCATGCAACACCACCCCTGGGACGTGTTGCACTACTATAATCCATGCAACACCACCCCTGGGACGTGTTGCACTACTATAATCCATGCAACACCACCCCTGGGACGTGTTGCACTACTATAATCCATGCAACACCACCCCTGGGACGTGTTGCACTACTATAATCCATGCAACACTCCCCCAGGGGCGCGTTGCACGCCTGTGCGCCACTTGCCAGTACACACACGCAATAAAGGCGACATATATTGGGCAAAGAATTTACGTTCATTTTCACAGATCCTTTTTAAGGCGGACTCCGCCAGCTCTTAACACCATCCTGTACATTGCCAGCGGCATGGTGGCAGCGTCCTCTGTCCTTGTTGCTGTGGTGTGGTGAGTGTGGGAGGCATGGAACCTGTTATATTATAAGGTCTTCGTATATCCTCACATGCTTTTACTAACAAACGTGTGCCCGTTCGTACACACACACACACACACACACACACACACACACACACACACACACACACACACACACACACACACACACACACACACACATACACATACACACACAGTGGAAACTGAGTGTCCAAATGAGCCACAGAGATATTAGAAAGAACTTTTCTAGTGTCAAAGTGGTTGACAAATGGAATGCATTAGGAAGTGATGTGGTGGAGGCTGACTCCATACACAGTTTCAAGTGTAGATATGATAGAGCCCAATAGGCTCAGGAACCTGTACACCTGTTGATTGACGGTTGAGAGGCGGGACCAAAGAGCCAGAGCTCAACCCCCGCAAGCACAACTAGGTGAGTACACTTACACAGTAAGGGAAGTTGCCATGAAAGTGGCTTTTTCTCAGGAGCTAGATGTACTAGCCGGCTGATAGAGCGAAAAAGAACAGTAGTTGTAGTAGTCATTAATGAGTAAACAGGGACCAGCCCAGCTGAGTGAAGCGACAAGGACAGAAAAGGCTCACCCAGTCCTCCCTACTCCACACTTTCCCCCTCTTCCCAAGCCCTCCCAGCCCGTCCTCCCCACGATGCACAGCATCACTCTCTGAACCAATGTTAACTATCGCACAGCACACCAACCCCATCCACGCAGCCCAGTCCGGTGAATAGCTTCCCACACTAGTGGAACAATCTTCGTGAGAGCGGAAAAGTGACGATGGACAGAAGAAAGTGAGCTTCAAGGGGATGTACACAAGCAGATGGAATTAACAATAAAACATGTGAACTTGGAGAAAGGTCACAAGATAAAAACCCAGATGTAATAGCACTCACAGAAGAAAAACTATCAGGCATCATAACAAATGTAGTGTTTTTGTATGACCACTATGTAGTAAGGAAAGAGAAGGAAGAAGAAGAGAATAACTGGCTCTGTGGATAAGGAAGGACTGGAGTTTTGAAGAGAAAGATATCCCAGGCTGTAAAGATTTCAAAGATTACATAGCAGGCACT
Organism: Procambarus clarkii; assembly: GCF_040958095.1. Taxonomy (NCBI): domain Eukaryota; kingdom Metazoa; phylum Arthropoda; class Malacostraca; order Decapoda; family Cambaridae; genus Procambarus; species Procambarus clarkii. The sequence goes on along the minus strand of NC_091197.1, from coordinate 8,075,207 downwards.
ATGACAATGATGCCATAGTGACAAAGAATAATAGTAATAGTAATATATAATCCTCGTTTAATGACAGGAGACCCAAGGCAAGTGTATGATAGAAACATTGCCAAATTTATTGCAATAGAGACAGCAGCTATTATTGATGCCAGACTTGACCTTATACCTGAGATGAGGTTAGAAGATATCTGCTGGAACTGAACGTGACTAAGGCAGTTGGACCTGACGGAATCTCACCATGGATGCTAAAGAAGGGGGACAGAAGCACTTTGTATGCCACGCTTTATGATGTATAACAAGTCACTGGAAACAGGAGACCTACCAGAAAGTTGGAAGACAGGTAATGTATTCCCAATATTCAAAAATGGGTAACAAGCAGGAGGCACTAAACCGGTGACCGGGGTCCCTAACAAGTATATCATGCCAGGTGATGGAGAAATTCATGAGAAAAAAGCTTGTAGCACATCTGGAGAGAAGGAAATTTGAATGACACCAGCGGCATAGGTTCAGAGACGGCAACCTGTACCCCACAGGTTTTAAAGAATTACATGACTAGGCAACAAACATAAAGAAGGGGAAGGGTTGGAAGACCATTTTTGGGGGGATTGTCAGAAAGCTTTTGATTCAGAACCCCATAAGAGGCAGGTGCACAAGTGGGAGGAACAGGCTGTAGGAACCATGAAAGGCGCTCCAGTGGATAAGGGAGTACCTAAACAACAGAAATCAGATGAACAAATCTGTGTGTAAACAGGAATCAGAGTTAGTGTGAGAGGCGAGACCTAAGAATGGCGTGATGTCACTAGCAGAGTCCCACAGGGTTCTGTACTCAGACCTATCCAGTTTCTGATATTCGAAAATGGTCTTCCAGAGGGTATAGACTCATTTCTCTCAATATTTGCTGACAAGAGATACAAGATGACCTGGACAGACTGAATGCATAGTCCAACAAGTGGAAACTAGAATTTAACTCAAGCAAGTGTAAAACAATGAAAAAAGGTGTAGGGAGCAGGAGGTGAAATACAATTCAAAATCCTCCAGATTTCAGGGAGAGATAAAGATCTGGGAGTTCTTATCTCGCCAGACCTGTCCCATGAAGCCCACATCAAAAGAATATCATCAGCGGCGTTTGCGAGGCAGGAAAGCTTAAGAACTGCTTTTAGAAACCTGTGTAATGAATCATTCAGAACTTTGTATACCTCATATGTCAGACCAATGCTGACGTAAGCAGCTCCAACGTGGAGTCCATATCAAGGTAAACACAAAAAGAAAACAAAATACTTTAGCCGAAGTTAAAGCAAGGTCATAAGTATGCCTCCAGGCTAGTCTCCGAGTTGAGAGGTTTGAGCTACAAGTAAAGACAACTGGAATTAAACTTCCACAACACTGACAGTCAGGAGAGTTAGGGAAGACATGATTACCACGTATAAAATTCTCAGACGAATTGACAGGATAGATAAAAGCAAATATTTAGCACGAGTGGTACACGAACAAGGGGACAAAGGATGAAACATATTACCCAAATGAGCGACAGGAACGACAGAAATTATTGTTTAAAATGTCAGAGTAGTTAGTTAATGGAATGCATTAAGCAGTAATGTGGTGGAGGCAGACTCCATACACTGTTTTACAGTGTGGATATACCAGCCCAACCGGTTCTGGAACCTATACAGCAATAGATTGGCAAGACCAAGGAGCCGAAGCTCAACCCCTGCAAGCACAAATAGCTGAATACAAATAGTTGAGTACATGATTGTACTCACAGATGTGTACCAGTGTACATACATACACATGCTTGTACTCACAGATGTGTACCAGTGTACATACATACACATGCTTGTACTCACAGATGTGTACCAGTGTACATACTGTTATGATCTCAGCCTACAGGAGAAACGAGTCTCCCTCCTTGAGAGTTATTCATCAAGCCTGACCTGATTAGAAGGTCTAGCAAATATTGAGGTGATAACGCATATGTATAATAGTTGCTTGGATATGTATAACAGTTTGAGGTTATGGGCAATGAAGAAGAAAACAGATAAATGACTGGCTAGGAGATGTGGACATTTTGCTGGAGGCGTGAGGCTCGCTTCTGGAGGGGCTTTGACCTCACTTGAGTGCCAGACATCGCAGGGGAAAGCTGCGCTCCGTTGAGCTCCCGCCAGAAGGGAACCCCTAGTGATATATCTCGAAGAGAAGAGAAGTGTGCAGACGTACCAGCTGTGGAATCGAGCTGGGAACGTTGTGGTCTCAAGTCCTGGTCGACGAGCAGATATTAAATCGCCCAGAGGCATTATTGTGGGCCGTGGAAGCGCCGTGACCAGACGCCGTCAGAGGGAGAAGCGCCCTCGACCAGTTAATTTGTGGTAAGCACGATATACGCCAGTTCATAGTGATTGCTTGTAGTTAGTCGTGTGCCCAGCGACAGTAGCGATGTTTATTTATAAGTTAGACATGTTTTAATAAGGCAGAAAGCCTGAAATAGGAGAGTGAAGAGGGAGGAACACGGAGCGACGTCCGCCCCCTCTGAGCTCTAACAGACGACTGAGGGAGCCCGGCTCCTGATGGAGGAAGACCCTCCCAGCGAGTGAGGACCGCCGCCGGGCGAGGTGGATTATGGACCCGCCCAAAACGGGGGAGTCCACTCTCACTGTATGTAGAGGACAGATAGAGGTTTGAGGCAAGCATATTGTGTGGTTATTTTTGTTTATGTGTTAAAGGGGAAACATTTTATTGGAGTGTCGATGGGCTGCAGGTTTGTCTTTGGGGAAGAAGTTGCTGAGAACTTCGAAGCCAGCCTAGATGAGGTAATTGATGAGACTCCAAGGTAGTGAAGCAGAGGACCTCGAGCTGTGAGGAGAAGCAGTGAAGAGGAGTGTCACGTGCTTCTGTAGAGGTGGTGTAGCAGCCAAGAGAGCTGTGGAGGAACCTAGCAGAAGGGTGAAGCACCGTAGTTGCACAAGGAAACTTCATGATAGCAGCCTGGAGGAGCTGCAGAGGATCCTGGTAGTGAAGCCCGGAAGAACCTGAAGAGATCAGGGTAGTGAACTTCCAGAGGTGGAAGGGGAAGTTCTGGTGGATTACTTGTAGGGAGTTGATAGTGTTTGGTTGTCATTAGTGTGCAAGACACAGTGAGAGGTGAGTGGTTGTTTGTATTCTTATGTCAAGGAGTGTTTTATACTGAAGTTTAGAGTTACAATCGTAGGCTGGATTACCTACAGATGTATGCGTTCCAGGACTGACAGTGATCGATTGATCATTGTTGTGTATCAATGAACATTTATACTGATATATGTTATTGCATTCAAATGCTGATTTTCTATATATATATTATCTTGCTGATGGTGCAACAGTGTATGTAGGCTTGACCAACTTGAGGTGGTTGATAGTATCAGGTGGTGAACCAGGAGATAGGATACCACTTGATAAGCTGATGGTAGAGTTCTGGTGGTGTTGGAGTGCAACCTGATTGTAATATTATAGAGTATAGGATTCATGATTATTATATGTGTGTATGTATCGTGTATGTGCTTTGTCCAGTAAATGTATCCCAATTTGCTGGTGTTTGCCCTTGTCCTAGTGAGGCTTCCCAGGAGGTAGTAAAGAAGGAGAGAGAGAGAGAAAGAACCAAGAACCACTGCTGTGGACAGGGTAGAAGGTAATACTAGTAAGTCATAGGGGATTGAGGGGATCACATCTGATAAGGAGAGAGTGAGGAGTCACAGCGGCTCGAGTGAGTGTGTGCACGTGACAACGAGGCTAAGTGTTGGAGCCGCATCCCCTAAACGTGTGACGTTGAGCCCCTCTCCAAGAGCCAGAAGCGCCAAGGGTGATCTCCTAGTATAAACACTCTACCGAGTTGTGGGTTGGGTTGTCCATAGAGAAGGATCAACGACGACAACACCAACCAACCCACAGACTATAATAATACATACACATGCTTGTACTCACAGATGTGTACCAGTGTACATACTGTGGCGTGGGGTTGTCCCCTCCTGCAGTAGTGGCCATGTACCCTGTGGGGAGTGTGGTAAGGCCGCTGGTGGCCGGAGTCTCTTTCCCACCACCACCACACACGGCTCTGACCCCCAGCCCTCACAACAGTCGCCTACAGGTGGCCCCCAGGTGGCCCACAGGTGGCCCACATGCCAGCAGACACTGCAGCTGCAATATAACATCAAGACCGTACTCGGGTCCAGCTCAAACATAGATGTGATGCTCGTACTCAAGTCCTTATCCAGGTAAACAGTTTACTACGTGGAGGTGTGGACTTACTACCAAACACAATAATAAAGGGAACACACCTTCACTGAAACATTTGCATCAACTTGTGGCCAACACCAGTCTGGTTGACACAGTTATGATACGACAACACTTAATAATTTGTAACGGTAAATGACCTCAATCCTCAGCCCACACACACTCTTAATGCTCAACCCACCCTGTATCAACTCTCAACCCACCCTGTATCATCCCTCAGCCCACTCTGCATCAACCCTCAGCCCACTCTGTATCAACCCTCAAACCACTCTGCATCAACCCTCAGCCCACTCTGCATCAACCCTCAGCCCACTCTGCATCAACCCTCAGCCCACTCTGCATCAACCCTCAGCCCACTCTGCATCAACCCTCAGTCCACTCTGCATCAACCCTCAGCCCACCCTGCATCAACCCTCAGCCCACCCTGACACCCACAACATCAATGCTTAAAAACATGAAGCGGCAATTCACAACTCATCCATTAACTGTTGATGGGTGGTCGTTATATTGTCAACTACTGGTCGTTATATAGTCAACTACTGGTCGTTATATAGTCAACTACTGGTCGTTATAAAGCCAACTACTGGTCGTTATATAGTCAACTACTGGTCGTTATAAAGCCAACTACTGGTCGTTATATAGTCAACTACTGGTCGTTATAAAGCCAACTACTGGTCGTTATATAGTCAACTACTGGTCGTTATATAGTCAACTACTGGTCGTTATAAAGCCAACTACTGGTCGTTAGATAGCAACTACTGGTTGTTATAAAGCCAACTACTGGTCGTTAGATAGCAACTACTGGTCGTTATAAAGCCAACAAGCAGGACGCCACACCTCGTTACAGTGACTGGCAGGACGCCACACCTCGTTACAGTGACCGACAGGACGCCACACCTCGTTACAATGACCGACAGGACGCCACACCTCGTTACAGTGACCGACAGGACGCCACACCTCGTTACAGTGACCGACAGGACGCCACACCTCGTTACAGTGACCGACAGGACGCCACACCTCGTTACAGTAACCGACAGGACGCCACACCTCGTTACAGTGACCGACAGGACGCCACACCTCGTTACAGTGACTGGCAGGACGCCACACCTCGTTACAGTGACTGGCAGGACGCCACACCTCGTTAGAGTGAAACACTAAAGACTAAAGTCTTGAAAGGAAGCAAGACTAAACTCAACTAGATGTTGATATTAACGTTAAAAGAATTAATCCGCATTATCAGTGATATTAAACATTGCATTAACAAAATCACTTAGAGATTTGTTTTAATGATATTCAGCCTTATTAAATATCTTATTATTTCTAATAATTTGTGAACAATTATCGTTGGCTAAATAATTGGATTAAAGTAAGGTTAAATACACGAGTCAGTACCTCACGGCAACATATATTATTATTATGGCAGCAAATTATTCTATGGTCTCTTCACTGGTCGCTGGAGGCGGCACCACCAGCAACCATAGTGCCAGCATGGCACTATGGCACTGTGGTCACTAACCTGCCCCCCTAACCTAACCTAACCTAACCTAACCTGCCCCCCTAACCTAACCTAACCTAACCTGCCCCCCTAACCTAACCTAACCTAACCTAACCTGCCCCCCTAACCTAACCTAACCTAACCTAACCTGCCCCCCTAACCTAACCTAACCTAACCTGCCCCCCTAACCTAACCTAACCTAACCTGCCCCCCTAACCTAACCTAACCTAACCTAACCTGCCCCCCTAACCTAACCTAACCTAACCTAACCTAACCTGCCCCCCTAACCTAACCTAACCTGCCCCCCCTAACCTAACCTAACCTGCCCCCCTAACCTAACCTAACCTAACCTAACCTAACCTAACCTGCCCCCCTAACCTAACCTAACCTAACCTAACCTAACCTGCCCCCCTAACCTAACAACTAACCTGTGGTCACTCACCTAGGGAGCCGGTCGGCCGAGCGGACAGCACGCTGGACTTGTAATCCTGTGGTCCCGGGTTCGAGCCCAGGCGCCGGCGAGAAACAATGGGCACAGTTTCTTTCACCCTATGCCCCTGTTACCTAGCAGTAAAATAGGTACCTGGGTGTTAGTCAGCTGTCACGGGCTGCTTCCTAGAGATGGAGGCCTGGTCGAGGACCGGGCCGCGGGGACACTAAAGCCCCGAAATCATCTCAAGATAACCCCCCACCCCCCCTGATGGTGACTTGTTGTGACCAGTGGATCACTACAGTTACACCACCACTCGTGGTCACTGTAGCAGCTGGACTGCGTTACTGTTACTTTAATGTCACAATCCTGTAACTGGAATTTATTTGTAAATTGTTACTTTAAAGTATTTAATTTCGGATAATTTCGGTGTACACAAACAGCAGTAAAGTATAATTACTCACAGCGTATTGGTCTCCCAAACTGGGTTGGCCAAGCAGTAAAGTAACTATACTATACTGTTCCTTCCACGTAGAGGAGTAAGATCTTCCCCCCCAAGACTGCTCCTTCCTGCCCAGAAAGACGGCCACCTCCTCTCATCAACTTACCTGCAAGAAAAGAAATTAGGTTATTGCTTCACCTGCCAAACAATGGTGTATCACCCTATGAAGCGTGGTCTCTTAACTACACCTTTTATTACTCCTCACAAAGACACTCTACCTTGAAACACCAGCACGACACGTTAAGACGACTCTCTAGTTAATAAGGATATCTTTGTTGCACGTCAAGACTCTACTTGTTGCTCAATGGCACGACTAAAGGTGCAGGTAGCTAGATAAATCGCGCACACACACTCACACACACACACACACACACACACACACACTCACACACACACACACACTCACACACACACACTCACACACTTGCAGATAAAAAGGAAACAACCCAGAAGAGAACGCGTATATTACATGGGTTCCAGGAAACCATTCTGATGAATCTGTAGAATATTGTGGTTGTCTGGGAGGCGACGACTGGCTTGGCTTGCACGGGGAACGACACCCATGTAAACCCATGTTATTAAGTTACATAATGGAAGGACAAGCAGGTTCTCACGTGTGCTGACTGTGTGTGTTGCAACACTCAGGTTCTCACGTGTGCTGACTGTGTGTGTTGCAACACTCAGGTTCTCACGTGTGCTGACTGTGTGTGTTGCAACACTCAGGTTCTCACGTGTGCTGACTGTGTGTGTTGCAACACTCAGGTTCTCACGTGTGCTGACTGTGTGTGTTGCAACACTCAGGTTCTCACGTGTGCTGACTGTGTGTGTTGCAACACTCAGGTTCTCACGTGTGCTGACTGTGTGTTGCAATATATTATATTTTATATTGACTAAAACATACAAGGTAAGGTAATTATCAGGAGAAGGATGTAAGCCTATATAGATTATATGGCACTCGCAAAGAATGAGGATAAAGATTTGGGATGGGACGGGGGAAAAGAATGGTGCCGAACCACTTGGACGGTCGGGGATTGAACGCCGACCTGCATGAAGCGAGACCGTCGCTCTACCTTAAGAGTCCAAGTGATTAAGTCTAAAATATCTCTCTAAAAGCATCGTCACAAATATTCTGGACGATGATACAAGATTGCAAAAATCCGTGTTATCTTTGCAGAGAAATTACACCTGTTTACATGACAATGTGACTCATCTTACTGTTTGTAAGATGATGACTGTGGGGCACGGGAGACATCTCCAGTCACGCAGGGTGCAGTCTCGCCTCCACAGATCTCCAGTATCAGCTCTTGATTCTGGTAATGGCTCAAGAGGGCATGAATAGCCCATTTACGGGCTATTCATGCCCGTGCCACCTTTTGGGTGGCTTAATCTTCATCAATCAATCAATCGACTGTGTGGCAAGGTGCTTGTAAGCTTCATGGTATATTACTGTATAACCCTCTCCCTGCTGGCCTGTCCTTCCACGGCTCTCAACCACACATCCACCAATGTTACCGTACTCGGTAATTATAAATGGTTAATTCTTATATTTTATATATATATATATATATATATATATATATATATATATATATATATATATATATATATATATATATATATATATAGTTATAGTTCTATGTATCTTGAGGTTATCTTGAGATGATTTCGGGGCTTTTTAGTGTAGTGTCACTGCGGCCCGGTCCTCGACCAGGCCTCCACCCCCAGGAAGCAGCCCGTGACAGCTGACTAACACCCAGGTACCTATTTTACCGCTAGTTAACAGGGGCATAGGGTGAAAGAAACTCTGCCCATTGTTTCTCGCCGGCGCCTGGGCTCGAACCCAGGACCACAGGATCACAGGGTATAAAATCACAGGGTATAAAATCAACTAGTATTGTAAGATCTGTTCACTTGAGAATGAACCATGGAGGTTCGAAACGTCGTGCAAATTATACAAATTAGTGTAATACACTCTATAGTAAATCACTTCTTTTCTTCACCTTAAAAGTACGAAAATGAGTTTTGGAGAACTCCTATTTCAATTAAGCCCTGATGCTAAGAAAATAGTTAGAGGGATAGAAGCCCTAAACCAGAAAATAATAAATACAGAATATGCGGTCATATTCAATGAAACATGTTTGAAAGAAAACCTGCTGCCAGTATACACCAATATATATATATATATATATATATATATATATATATATATATATATATATATATATATATATATATATATATATATTTACTTCACCTAAATACATACTAAATATTTTTTAACATAAATCAAGATTAGATGTTATTGTGATACCGTGATATAATAAATATAAAGCCAGTTGAAATTTGGATTTGTTTAAATGTTTTCACTTTAAACTTTTTTCCTATTTTTCCAATTTATTTTACGAAACTGAACTTCTCACCAGCAGGAGACTTAACCAATACCATTTTGTCAAAAAAGTTTAATTGAAATTCACCAATAAATAAATAAATATTAATTTTCACATATCCCCTTTAGCGAGTATGTGGCTGCCCTGGCAACATATTGCCTCAGGAACTCCATGCTGGTCCCTAAGGCAACACTGCCGGCCGAGGACGCCTCAACACCTCACTCCTGCAACCTCTGGCGAACAGCCTGAACTCAAAGTTACCAAGACGAAGCCAAAGAAAAAATATTTCCTATCGCTCCAAAGATCAGGAAATTACTTACCCAGCACTCTGGAGCAAATCCAGAGTGCTCTACGTTCACATATATAAGTACAATGAAACCACACTGATAAGGCAGTCACGTAGCTGCGCCATCTTTTTTAACCCGTACTGTATATCTACTGCTAAAGCCGATGTATTTACCTTTTGATGTATAGGAACAATGGCAGGAGTTTGGCACGTGGCTTGACCTGCCACATGTTGGTATATATACATTAATACACAGGGGTAATACAAAATACAACATATTTTGTTGATTATAAAAATACAACAGTTATAATTAAATGTATGTAGAAGTGAAGGACTGGTGAATATAATACACCGCGTATTGTATTAGACACTAACATTTACACAACTATATTAACTCTAATGCAATGGACAATTTCATATAAACTGGAATGTCAATATAGTACTAATCAAGTAGCCATAAATATTTGATTAAGCAATTCCTGGAGACCGTCCTGGGTAATGGGAATTCTTATTCATTATAATTATCTCCTGCTTTACCATTTATATCAATTTCTAATAAAGAAAGTAATTTTACCTTCATGAGATGAGCGTAAAATCCATATTTAGCAATGAGAGTTGAGTGCGGTCAAGTTATTTGACCGACGTCGCCATGTATACATCCGTCAAACTGCCAACACTTTGCCTGTCTACCAGCTTGACAGCTTGGAAAAATGGTGTTATAGTGACTACGACACTCACTCTCACCAACACTGGTGCCAACACCCACCGTCATTGTCAACATAACCAAAAAAACACACAAAAAAACATATATTTTTAACACGGCGAGAAGAGACACACACACACACAGGGAAGGGCTAAACGAGCACACCACGTGCTCACTCCTCGGCCACCACGGCCACACTGATGTCACACCACGGCGGCCACACTGACGTCACACCACAACACGCCCCCCTCCTCTCGACCAGCTCCTTGTTTAACGCTCTCCAGGGACACAAGAAGGCAAACTTTCATTGCTAATGTGATTTAAGCTTTGTTAAACATGCACGGAAAGTTTGGAAAACTATTACCCAATTGATGTTAGTTTATTTTTGATAATGAACCATGCATTCGGACAAGTTGACAACATCAGCAGCAGGTGAACACCAGTTGACAACATCAGCAGCAGGTCAACACCAGCTGACACTGTAACACCATGGACGGCTTGAATATAGTTATCATATAAGACAAAGAAGGCTAGTGTTCCCTGGGACAGGTAAATCTGAGTCACTGGGACAGTGAGACAGTGAAGCTGGTCGTATACGTGTGGTTCTCTCCGTGACAGATCATTCAGGGCCCATGACCTCATCCCTCTATCAATTTTACCGTTATCTTGAGATGATTTCGGGGCTTTTTAGTGTCCCCGCGGCCCGGTCCTCAACCAGGCCTCCACCCCCCAGGAAGCAGCCCGTGACAGCTGACTAACACCCAGGTACCTATTTTACTGCTAGGTAACAGGGGCATAGGGTGAAAGAAACTCTGCCCATTGTTTCTCACCGGCGCCTGGGATCGAACCCAGGACCACAGGATCACAAGTCCAGCGTGCTGTTCGCTCGGCCGACCGGCTCCCTAGACCCGTAAGTTGGTCTATATCTTTGTCTTTACTTATAAAGCCAAAAATCAAAATTTTAGATCGATCTGACTCTTGGTTCAAAAACTGATATAAATTAAGTTGATATTGATACAACCAGCATTTAAAATATATGTACAATCAAATTATGGGAATTTGTATTTTTGAGGGGAGGTACATCCCTCCAAATTTAATAAATGTTTTCAAAATTTACAAAGTGGAGTTATGACCAACCGTATGTGTATAAATGTCACACTAAAATTTCTCGAGTATTTGGTTAAAACTCTGCAAATATTAATGTGAATATTCGTAAGATGACCAAAAAAAAAACAGTTGAATAAATAATAAATATACTTAATGTATAGAAGACATATCTCATACATACATTTCTGTATTTAGTTTCGGTTTAATTGGTAGAGGAAAATGTATTATAAATTAGACCCTCTTTAAGTGGGCGAATTATATTCTGGGTTGGGGGAGGGTGTGGGCATTGTACCCACACCCAATGACGTACCCACGACGTACCCACGACGTACCCACGACGTTCTCTCGTCAGTTGTCAGGTCTTCGGGTGAGGGGCCCATGCTACCCGAGAGTACATCGCATTTTGTCATATAAAATTCCAACGTCGAAAATATGCTGTACTATAAATCAAAGTGACTCGCAAATTTGTTGGGGGTTGTCGCGTTTTCTGTTCGCGGATCCTCGGTCCTAGGTTAGGTTTAAAGTAAATTTTGAGAGACCAGAGTACATGTCCCTGGCTAACAGGAAGATGTTCCTGGCCTAACAGAAAGACGTCCCTGGCCAACAGAAAGACGTCCCTGGCCAACAGAAAGACGTCCCTGGCCAACAGAAAGACGTCCCTGGCCAACAGAAAGACGTCCCTGGCCAACAAAAGACGTCCCTGGCCAACAGGAAGACGTCCCTGGCCAACAGGAAGATGTCCCTGGCTAACAGGAAGACGTCCCTGGCCAACAGAAAGACGTCCCTGGCCAACAGAAAGACGTCCCTAGCCAACAGAAAGACGTCCCTGGCCAACAGGATGTTAGCCCATTTACTGAGACAGTATTATTTACGAAGTAGCCGTCAGGGACAGTAGTTAAGGCCCCTGGACAGTTAAGTAAGAACCGGCTCTTCAGACTAACAATATTATTCACGCAGCGGTGAAGCGGCTGTGGGAACTGGCCAGTATTTATCGTAGCAGAATTTATGGGCTAAGAGTTAAAGCCCTGGGGTCAGATTCACGAAAGCACTTAAGCAAACACTTAAGAATCTGTCCATCTTTTCTCAATCTTTGGCGGCTTTGTTTCCAATTATTAAACAGTTAATGAGCTCCGAAGCACCAGGAGGCTGTTATAACAATAACAACAGTTGAATGGCAAGTTTTCATGCTTGTAAACTGTTTAATTAATGTAACCAAAGCCGTCAAAGATTGAGGAAAGATGTACACGTTCGTAAGTGCTTGCGTAAGTGCTTTCGTGAATCTGGCCCCTGGGCGATAGTGACGATTGGCCCATTGAAGCAGCAGTTTGGGAGCCAGTGTTTGAAGCCCCAGCCGGCCAGGTAAGGGCCGTCTGGGGCTTCAACAGTGAGAGTGATTTATGAGACTTGAATATTCAGAGGGGACCAGGTGTGGGATATATTATAATATGAGGAATTCAAAATATTTTATTTGGAAAATAAAGAGTAGTAGTAGTAGTAGGCATCCATCAGTCTCAGGAGACTATGGAGTTGCGCTCTGGTTGTCGGTCTGGAGTGGCCTCTCCAGGGCGCAAAGCCAGGGTAGGTTGATATGGAAGAGAAGCTGTTACCCAAGCAGCAGGTCCCCCCCCCCCAACCTTTCTCCACGACGGCAAAAGTCTCACATGGAAAAGCAAACGCCAATACGCTTAATTCCAGCGCCGTCGCAGGAACTGTGCGCTCTAGAGTTGATCTCGAAATTGGTGAAAGAAGGCACAGGGACTCCAAACCCGGAGACCACCGTGGTCGGGGCCGGAGAAGAACCGCCCCATCAAGGGCAAGAACGACCCCAGCCTCCTGAAGCAGAGCCTTTGGGCCGCACGAGCCCCAGGAGGTGGACATAGCGTAGTAGGAGGAGTAGCGATAATTATTAAATACAACAGTTATTATTTAAATAATTATTATAATATAATTAATTAATAATTATCTCTTCCTTCTACCTGGTCTTGAAGGAAGCCGGCCTCGGGTGAAAGAGGGTGGTGACGATCTCTGTCTGGAACCCGCAGCCCATCCTCCGAATAGACAGTACGTTTTAATACTAAATGTACAATAAGTACAATCCTGACTATCGGCATAGTATATAAATACACTTAACTGCCAGCATCGCACCAAAATATTGTGACTATTAGAGTTTACCTGAAAAGCTGTATAGAAACCACGACCTAACCTAACCTTCTTAGTGTAGGAGGACAAGCATGTAAATAGCATTTATTGCTTCTTAATTACAATTAGCACTTAACCTATAGCTATATTGATATTACAATTTTATAAAACTAATGAAACAATACTAAAGTATTTCAATAAATTATAAAGTAACTCGGGATATTTTAATATTTTGTATAAAATCTCTATTATTTAATAAAACTGAAAAATAAATTCTTTATATTTAAACCTTGTGTATATAGAATTCAACACGAAAACTTCTACCTGAAAATTTTGATCGTATTAACACAAAATTAGGAGAATATATGGGGAAGTAAATGTAACAGCACAATTAAGTGTATTTATGTACTAAGCAGACAGTCAGGAATGTACTTATTACATTTAGTATTAAAACGTACTGTCTATTCGGAGGAAAGGTTGTGAGCCCGTAGGTGCGGAACTGGGACGTCCACCTCCTGGGGCTCATGTCCAGCTAAAGTTTCCTCTTGTATACCTTCTGAGAGGTTGTAACTAATGTAGGTACAATTATTTAATGACACCAGGATATTAAACAAATCCACAAGGGCCGTGACGAGGATTAGAACCTGCGTCCGGGAGCATCCCCCCTGGAAACACAAACCGAAACTGTCTCTATTTTCCGCTTGTTACAACTTGTAATAAAGTGTTTACATGTTGGCTTAACGTGTTTATGACGTATTAGAACGTTGTTACAACTTGCTATATTGGTTGTTAAAACTGGTTAGGAAGTGTTAAAACTTGTTCGAACGTTGTACCAACTTCGTAGTTTCGGTGTGTGTTTGGCGGGCCAGCCCTTGTGGATTAGTTCATTTGATGCATCACGTTAGTGTGATCTCTGTGTGTGACCAGGATATTGATTGCAGCACAAAGTGTGCCTGTTGGTATCTACACATATTAGCATTGTATTTAATACAATGGATTAAATATTAAAAAAAAAATACAGTACAATGACCAGCCCGTCTTCCAAAGTCCCAAAGTCCATTCCATGCACCCGCCAAACCCCAGCTGTTTATGAATGAAAAACTGTTTACACACCACTTACCAACCCTTCCTCGACTCAAGTCCATTACATCCAGCGGTCGACCCCACAGACGCATTCATGAATTTGTAAACGCTGTTCATTCATAACAGGAATTTTCTCAAAATTAATATCATAATATATTAGCATATTGTGCATCTATAGGCATAGGTAAGGTTAGGTTAGATGTTTAGGTTCTGTTGGTGATTATTTGTATTCGTGGGTGAAGCCTTTACAGCGTTGTGGTTCGAACGAAATTTGTCAGTGAAGCACTTGTTCCGGAAGTGTTCGGATGTCATCAGTTGTGAGTCGTGTGTAAACCGTTTTTCATTCATAAACAGCGGGGGTTTGGCGGGTGCATGGAATCACTTTTGGGTCTTTGTTTGGAGGACGGGCTGCCCCTCACAAGTGTAAAGAGTAGTGCTGTGTGAGGCAGGCTGTGGCCACGGGTATAGTGCTCTGTGAGGCAGGCTATGGCCACGGGTATAGTGCTGTGTGAGGCAGGATGTGGCCACGAGAGTAGTGCTGTGTGAGGCAGGATGTGGCCACGAGAGTAGTGCTGTGTGAGGCAGGATGTGGCCACGAGAGTAGTGCTGTGTGAGGCAGGCTGTGGCCACGGGTATAGTGCTGTGTGAGGCAGGCTGTGGCCACAGGGTATAGTGCTGTGTGAGGCAGGCTGTGGCCACAGGGTATAGTGCTGTGTGAGGCAGGCTGTGGCCACAGGGTATAGTGCTGTGTGAGGCAGGCTGTGGCCACAGGGTATAGTGCTGTGTGAGGCAGGCTGTGGCCACAGGGTATAGTGCTGTGTGAGGCAGGCTGTGGCCACGGGTATAGTGCTGTGTGAGGCAGGCTGTGGCCACAGGGTATAGTGCTGTGTGAGGCAGGCTGTGGCCACGGGTATAGTGCTGTGTGAGGCAGGCTGTGGCCACGGGTATAGTGCTGTGTGAGGCAGGCTGTGGCCACGGGTATAGTGCTGTGTGAGGCAGGCTGTGGCCACAGGGTATAGTGCTGTGTGAGGCAGGCTGTGGCCACAGGGTATAGTGCTGTGTGAGGCAGGCTGTGGCCACGGGTATAGTGCTGTGTGAGGCAGGTTGTGGCCACGGGGAGTAGTGCTGTGTGAGGCAGGCTGTGGCCACAGGGTATAGTGCTGTGTGAGGCAGGCTGTGGCCACGGGGTATAGTGCTGTGTGAGGCAGGCTGTGGCCACGGGTATAGTGCTGTGTGAGGCAGGCTGTGGCCACAGGGTATAGTGCTGTGTGAGGCAGGCTGTGGCCACGGGTATAGTGCTGTGTGAGGCAGGCTGTGGCCACGGGGAGTAGTGCTGTGTGAGGCAGGCTGTGGCCACAGGGTATAGTGCTGTGTGAGGCAGGCTGTGGCCACGGGTATAGTGCTGTGTGAGGCAGGCTGTGGCCACAGGGTATAGTGCTGTGTGAGGCAGGCTGTGGCTACGGGTATAGTGCTGTGTGAGGCAGGCTGTGGCCACAGGTATAGTGCTGTGTGAGGCAGGCTGTGGCCACAGGGTATAGTGCTGTGTGAGGCAGGCTGTGGACCACAGGGTATAGTGCTGTGTGAGGCAGGCTGTGGCCACGGGTATAGTGCTGTGTGAGGCAGGCTGTGGCCACAGGGTATAGTGCTGCTGTGTGAGGCAGGCTGTGGCCACAGGGTATAGTGCTGTGTGAGGCAGGCTGTGGCCACGGGTATAGTGCTGTGTGAGGCAGGCTGTGGCCACAGGGTATAGTGCTGTGTGAGGCAGGCTGTGGCCACAGGGTATAGTGCTGTGTGAGGCAGGCTGTGGCCACAGAGAGGCCAATAACACACACCGACACAATCTGACTCCATAGTCCTGAAATCCTTTGCATTTAAATTGTGTCATTCGTCCATGTCCGGGGGAACTCGGAGCCACGTTCCTTCTGCTCTCAACATCTCACCTTTTCTTTACCTTCACAATCAAATAAAAACCGACATAATATCGCGAAAGGTTGAAATGTATTTTTAAAATGCATATATTAAAATAACACACTATAGTGTGTATTGTAATGTTAGTTCTGTGTGAGCTGTTTGCATTTGGCACTGTGGTGGGATGAGCGGCCTACCGTGTACGGTGTGTGCACAGTCACTCGGGCGCTCACTGTAGCCTTGGGCTGTATCACTACCACTGACTGGCAAAGTTGCGTGTTAAATTATGTATTATGGTAATGCAAGGACGATTACTGGGAATATATATATATATATATATATATATATATATATATATATATATATATATATATATATATATATATATATATATATATATATATATACAACACAAGGCCTGCAGGAGCTGCTAAATCGGTGCCGCCTGTGTTGCAAAGATATCCCGCATCCACACTCATGCACGGGGGAGAGCGGGGGGGGGGGGGGGGAGAAGCGGGGGGGGGGGGGGGGAGAGCGGGGGGGGGGGAGAGCGGGGGGGGGGGAGAGCGGGAGAGCGGGGGGGGGGGAGAGCGGGAGAGCGGAGGGGTCGTTAACCTTCGCTTACAGTGCTAACTGCTGGTTGCGTAGTTATGGTTTGTCTTGTTGGGGGGGGGGGGGAGGGGAAGGTCGTTAATTATTGCGCAGTAGAGCTGTCATGTGTCCTGGGAGGTTAGAAACTGTAGAGGCTAAGCCACTAGGATTAAACCAAGGGTCTACGCTGTCTGTACTATTATAGAGAAACCCGTCCTCTTAAAAATTACGTCACTTTTGGCTCGTATGCGCGCTATGGCCAAAAGTGGACGTAATTTGAAATGAAATCGACTCACAAAAGTGACGTACTGTCCCGTTTTCTGTTTGAGTCGTCCGGGTTGCTCGGAAAGGTTAGGAGAGGAAACTTTCACTTAACGTTTTGAAACTTTATGAGAATTTCCTGCTCACCTAACTTACCAGAAGACGCTTAACTTGCTGTTGTTGAAAAAAAAATACCATTTTTTTTTTTATTTTCAAATTACGTCCACTTTCGGCCTATACGGGCAAACGGCCAAAAGCGACGTTATTTTTAAGAGGACAGGCTGACCCTTCTGGATTACCCACACTATGCCCCATACACCCTTAGCATGACTGTTAGTCATCACCATTACCTGTCCTAATAGGCACCATTATGACTTCAAAAGATGTCGGTAGCAAAGATTTATCCTAAATATGAACTGCAAGCAACAGAACAGCTGAGTGGAAATTATAATGATTTCCCGCAGTGAAGCATTTGTAATCAAACAACAATTTTGAGTATATTGTTTAGAGATCACGTCCCATGAACCCATTATTGGATTCCCATTACTCCTCAGGGATATGGATATTCCCAGGGTTAAAAGCCCTGCTCCATACCCTGAGACCAGCACCACGTGGGGCCAAAATTAAGATGCTGCCGTTCTGCCGTCGATATCTTGAGAGGGCGACGGCTCCTGGAGACAGACATGGTAGGAATGTATAGGCAGGTTGATGGCTCTTCCTCCCCATAGACCCCCCCCCCCCACCCTTACCCTGAACCCTCCCTGTCCCCCATTCGAAGGTTGTGGTCCACGGGAGGTAGGTTCATGGAACTTCCTGTAACTCAGTAAACCAGTGGAGGCAGACAGCGGGCGTGTTGAGCCCTGAAATCATCACAAGGTAACCGCAAGGTAACCTTACCAAGGCCAAACATACCATACACAACTCATCCTACCATCCCAGCAGCACCAATTACATTCCCTCCACCCACACCAATCAAATCTATCTGACCATAAACCATTTCCTCCCACAATTCGATTGTCTCACATTAACAATTAGAAACCCAAACCGCTTCCACATTCCCGCTTCAGCGTCCCATCACCTCCACCACCTCCCTCTAACCAGTCGCCTAAGACTCACAACACACTCCACCTTCCACACTCCCCCCCCCTCCCACACAGTCCCAGAGGCTCACCCGTCTCCTCCCCCCCCCCCACCCACCCTCCACCTACACCCCTCCACACTGCCTAACTATCCTCCTGACCCAAACCCTAGAAGGAAACTGATCCTGAGTGTGTAACAAGTACGGACTTAAGGAAAAGACAGTAAGGAAAACAAGTCAAACTAAACACACACACACACACACACACACACGCGCACACACACACACACACACACACACACACACACACACACACACACACACACACCACACACACACACACACACACACACTGAGTACCCACATGAGCCACAGGGACGTTAGAAGGAACTTTTTCAGTGTCAGAGTAGTTAACAGATGGAATGCATTAGGCAGTGATGTGGTGGAGGCTGACTCCATACACAGTTTCAAGTTTAGTTATGATAGAGCCAAGTAGGCACAGGAACCTGTACACCAGTTGATTGACGGTTGAAAGGCGGAACCAAAGAGCCAGAGCTTAACCCCCGCAAGCACAACTAGGTAAGTACAACTAGGTAAGTACACATACATACACATACACATACAGACACACGCACACACACACACACACACATATCCCCCAGGAAGCAGTACGTAGCAGCTGTCTACCTCCAAGGTACCTATCTAGTACTAGGTAAACAGGTGCATCAGGGTGAAAGAAACTCTGCCCCTTTGTTTCCCCCTCCGCCGGGAATCGAACCCCCGACCACTAGGACTACGACCCCCAAGCGCTGTCCACTCAGCCACGAGGCTGAGTGGATCGAGTAGATCGAGTAGATCGAGCTCTAGCTCTTGGACCCGCATGGAGGTCACGAAACAGGGAGAACTAAACTATTGGAGGTGGCGACAAGACACCTATTAAGCCAGCATGTCAGGAGACCCACCAGAATGAGGGAAAACAATGAACCAGCGAGACCCAACCTAGTCTTCACTCTGAACGACTCAGACATAAGGGTAATCGATTCGGAGGCTCCCGTGGGAATGAGCGGTCACAGTGTACTGATGTTTGAGTATCTGGTCAAAGTAGGGTAAGTGTACTCAAGGAAGGGCCCAGAAAACAAAAGGCCGACTTACCGGAAGGGAAATTATGAAGAGATAAAAAAATTCCTAACATATATAACCTGGGAAACAGAGCTCAGGGGAAAGGCGGCCCAAGGCATGATGGACTACATCACACAGAAGTGTAAGGAAGCAACTGACAAGTTCGTCCCAGTACAAAAGGGAAAAAACGAAATGCAGACGAGAAACCCCATGGTTTAATATGAAATATAAGTTAGCAAAGCAACTAAGTACAAGTGCGTGGAGAAACTATAGAAATATAAGGACACTTGAGAGCAGAGAAAGATACCAGAGTGCCAGGAATGAATATGTCAGGTTGAGAAGAGAGGCAGAAGGACAATACGAAAATGACATTGCAAACAAGGCAAAGACTCAACCTAAATTGCTGCACAGCCACATCAGGAGAAAAACAACAGTAAGGGAACAGGTGAGGAGGTGAGGTTTCGGAGTGGCGAGGCGTCACTAGTGGAGTCCCACAGGGATCAGTCCTTGGACCTATACTGTTTCTGATATATGTAAATGATCTCAGATAGGGAATAGACTCGTTCTTCTCAATGTTTGCTGATGATGCAAAACTTATATTAAGAGGAGGATTAAAACAGAAGAAGATAGCAAGAGGCTACAAGATGACCTATACAAACTGAAGGAATGGTCCAACAAATGGCTACTAAGTTAAATCCAAGTAAATGTAAGGTAATGAAACTAGGCGGAGGGAACAGGGCAGACACGGTATACCGAATGGGAAACGAAGTCCCCCAAGAAACGGACAGAGAGAATAATATAGGAATTGATATCACGCCGAACCTGTCTCCTGAAGCCCATGTTAAAAGAATATCACCAGCGGTGTATGCGAGGCTGGCTAACATTAGAACTGTCTTCAGGAACCTGTGTAAGGAACCATTCAGAACTTGTATACCACATATGTATGACCAATCCTGGAGTATGCGGCCCCAGCATGGAACCCGTACCTGGTCAAGCACAAGACGAAGCTGGAGAAAGTTCAGAGGTATGCCACTAGACTAGTCCCAGAACTAAGAGGCATGAGTAACGAGGAAAGGCTGCATGAATTGCTCCTTATAACGCTGGAAGACAGAAGAGCTCGGGAAGACATGATCACCACATAGAAAATACTCAGGGGAGTTGACAGGGTAGACAAGGATGGATTATTTAACGCGGGTGGTACACGCAAAAGAGGACACAGGTAGAAGCTAGGTACCCAGATGAGCCACAGATACATTTGAGAGAACGTTTTTAGTGTCAAAGTAGTTAGTAAATGGAATGCACTAGGCAGTGATGTGGTGGAGGCTGACGCTATACACAGTTTCAAAGTTAGATATGATGGAGCTCAATAAGCTCAGGAACCTGTACAACAGTTGATTGAGAGTTGAGAGGCGGGACTAAAGAGCCGCAGCTTAATCCCCACATTCACAACTAGGTTAGTGTAACTAGGTGCGTACGCTTCTCTTATCACTACGAGTGTACACACTTCTCTTATCACCCATAAGTGATAATGGGAGAGGAATCAGCAGAGAGATGCAAGAAATGAGGGATGCAATTAGCAACCTGCTTAACGAGCTATTAGCAACACATGAGGAGATAAGAAGGCTCAAAGAGAACAATACTCAAGCTCCGCTCCAGATAATCATACCAAGAGAAGATGGAAATGTATTAAAGGGAAGAGATTGCCACTGTACAAGTATCATATGCTGAAATTCATAAAAGAGTTCAAATACAATGTCCACAGTGAAGGAAGGGAAGGGAACTATCAGGGAGAAAGCGCCAAGCCATTGCGACTATATAGCACTGGGAAGAGGTCAGGATAAGGATATGGGATGGGACAGGGGGAAGGAATGGTGCCTAAACAAGTTCAAAAGTGAAGGAGGTAGCCATGAAAGCGGCAACCTCAGAGGAAGCGGCACGGTGCACTAGTCAGCTTCTAGAGAGGATGAGATGAGTGGTAGTAGTGGGCATTAAAGAACAGGAAGGCTCCAGTAAGACGAAGTGTATTAGTAAGGACAATGAAGCAGTGAGAGGGATCCTACAGGAATTAAAGATGTAAGGGGCTGGACCAAGCATAGAGAAGGTTTTCAGGCTAAGCCGGTACAACAAGGACCAACTGATAAAGATAGTGTTTACAAACGAGATCGCAAAGGAGGCAGTTCTAGCAAGGAAGAGCCATCTGTAATATGTGAGAGGTTACAGGAAATATTCCTCCAGAGGGACATGACAAGGGAAGAGAGAGTAAAGGCAGCAGAAGCAACGTGAAAGCGCAGAGGGAGAGGAGAGAACCAGGGAGGTTATCTTGAGATGATTTCGGGGCCTTTTAGTGTCCCCGCGGCCCGGTTCTCGACCAGGCCTCCACCCCCAGGAAGCAGCCCGTGACAGCTGACTAACACCCAGGTACCTATTTTACTGCTAAGTAACAGGGGCATAGGGTGAAAGAAACTCTGCCCATTGTTTCTCGCCGGCGCCTGGGATCGAACCCAGGGCCACAGGATCACAAGTCCAGCGTGCTGTCCGCTCGGCCGACCGGCTCCGGTCGGGAGCTCCAGAGGGGAGTGGGGAACTTCCCACCAGTACCCCAGCAACCCGATAGGAGAGGACAACACCACCAGCTTCCTTCCCATTGAACCCCCCTTACCCTGAACCCTCCCTGTCCCCATTCAAATGCTAAATCATAATCACGCCATACCCTCCCTGTCCCCCTCTCCTTCGCCCCATTCCCTCCCTCACCACATACCCTCCCTTTACCTCCTTCCCCCTTACCCTCCCTGTCCCCTTTCCCCTCTCACCCTGTTCCCTGCCTGTCCCCTTCTCCTATCACCCCATACGATCCCGGTCCCCCCTCTCTCTCAACCCATGTTCTTCTTGCTCCCCCCTCCCCCCTCACCCAATATCCTCCCTGTCCCCCAACCCCCTCACCCCATACTTTCTCTGTCCTCCCTTTATTTGACCCCCACCCCTAGCTCCAGAATCCTATGAGACCCTATCCAGACTCCTCTCCATTCCCCAACCCACGACCTCCCTCCCTTCCCCTCCGCCACATCCCCCCCCTGCTCCCCCCATCCCATGTCCTAATTGACCCCCAACACTAGACCCTTTTAGCCACACCACCCCAGACCCTCCCAGCCCCCCTGTACCAGGACTTCCCAACCCCCCCTCTCACCCCAGATCCCCCAGGTCCTCCTTCCTAGGGCCTCCCAACCCATACACACCTTGCCACCCAACCCCCAGTGGAATAAAATATAAACTGAGGGTGGACAAAAGAGAATCAGTTTCAAGATAATGTATTCGAACATAGATGGGATCACAAGCAAGGCAAGTGAACTTAGAGAAAGAGCACAAGAAATGAACCCGGATGTAATTGGACTCGCGGAAACAAAACTCTCCAGAATCATAATGAATGTGGTATTTCCCCAGGAAACAAGGATAGGGAAGGAAGGGGATACACTTAAGAGACTAATGCACAAGCTGGAGATGCAGGCAGAAGTGAAAGGGAAGGTACTCCACTGGATGAGGGAGTACCTAAGCAACAGAAGACAAGCGAGTCACTGTGAGGGGGGAGGTCTCGGAGTGGCGAAGCGTCACCAGTGGAGTCCCACAGGGATCAGTCCTTGGACCTATACTGTTTCTGATGTATGTAAATAATCTCCCAGAGGAAATAGACTCGTTCCTCTCAATGTTTGCTGATAATGCAAAAATTATGAAGAGGATTAAGGCTGAAGAAGATAGTATGAAGCTACAAGATGACCTAGAAAAACTGAAGGAGTGGTCCAACAAATGGCTACTAAAGTTCAACCCAAGTAAATGTAAGGTGATGAGAACTAGGTGGAGGAAATAGGAGCCCAGACACGGGATACCGACTGGAAGATGAAGTCCTTCACGAAGCGGGCAGAAAAAATATGTTTAACAGCTGATATCACTCAACTCGATATCTAGAAGTTAATATCACGCCAAACATGTTTCCTGAAGCCCACATAAAAAGAATGACATCGGCGCCGCGTATGCGTATACGAGACTGGTTAACATCAGAACAGCTTTCAGAAACCTGGGTAAGGAATCCTTCAGACTCAAAGGCAGACTTGTATACCACATATGTAAAACCAATCCTGGAGTATGCGGCTCCAGCATGGAGCCCATACTTTGTCAAGCATAAGACGAAGCTGGAAAAAGTTCAGAGATATGCCACTAGGCTAGTCCCAGAACTAAGAGGCATGAGTTATGAGTAAAGGCTGCGTGAATTGCACCTCATGTCGCTGGAAGACAGAAGAGTTCGGGGAGACATGATCACAACATACAAAGTTCTCAGGGGAATTGACAGGGTAGACAAGGATGGACAATTTAACACGGATTGTACATGCACAAGGGGACACAGGTGGAAGCTGAGTACCTAAATGAGCCACAGAGACATTAGAAATAAGTTTTCCAGTGTCAGAGTAGTTAGTAAACGGAATGTACTAGGCAGTGATGTGGTGGAGGATGACTCCATACACAGTTTGAAATGTAGATATGATGAAGCTCAATAAGCTCAGGAATCTGTACACCAGTTGATATACGGTAGAGAGGCGCGACCAAAGAGTCAAAGCTCAACCTCCGCAAGCACGACTAGGTGAATACACTTCTCTTATCACCCACAGTATACACACTTCTCTTATCACCCACAGTATACACACTTCTCTTATCACCACAAGTGTATTTACTTCTCTTATCACCCACAAGTATACACACACTTCTCTTATCACTACAGGTATACACACTTCTCTTATCACTACAGATATACACACTTCTCTTATCACTACAGATATACACACTTCTCTTATCACCACAAGTGTATTTACTTCTCTTATCACCCACAAGTATACACACACTTCTCTTATCACTACAGGTATACACACTTCTCTTATCACCACAAGTGTCTACACAGGTGTAGGTATAGTTCATGTCAACGGGAGGACATGAACTATATTGCATGAGAAACTTGGAAGAAACGAAATAATTATCGAACACAACCAGCCTGGAATATATGTTTATCATATAGACTAAATGTAGCAATAATAAGCTTATAGAACTCCTCTCAGTCCTCGATGCATACAATTAGCTAATATTCTCTTACACAGATTAAAGATATTAATAATTATCAAACTGACTACGGGACAATGTATTTAGCGAATGTTTAAGGAAAAGTAGAGATCATCTGCTCAAGCAACACTCCACACAATCATCTCCTCTAGTTGTATGATTGTATACTAAATGTGTTACTCTCAGTCGTTAGGCACACAGCCATATACCTGACTCCCCTATAGCTCACTCCCTTAAGACAATTCACAAATGGGCTTATTAAGGAGTCCTTTTCACCCCATTTGTTGTGGAGGCCAGTCGTTGTCTTCTCCTAAACTGGTCTTCCAGTCATGCTGTGATTTATTGCTTAATTGACAATGACCAAAACTTTGAAAACTACGAGGCTCTCAGGCCAGTGTGACAAATGGTTACAATTATTTGTAACAGATATGGAAAAACCACGAAGGCTTCTCTTGAGGGTATCTTGGCGATGTAAATGCTGTTGAGCACTTGTATCTGACCCAGCTGCCTCGTAATCTATTCTCCAGAAATGGGCTTATTTTATATACACATTTGTAATAAATGTTGTCCAAAATCTTAGCTGTTTAGAAAAGTATTTGATCTCGTGCCAGCATCTGCCTCCCCGTGGAGGCTCTCTCTCTCCCTGCCTGGCAGCGTCTGATGAGACAAGTGCCATACGGAAGTGCTCGAGGGGAAGGGAACTATCAGAAGAAAGCGCCAAGCCATTACGACTATATCGCACTTGGAAGGGGTCAGGATAAGGATTTGGGATGGGACGGAGGGAAAGGAATGGTGCCCAATCACTTGGACGGTCGGGGATTGAACGCCGACCTGCATGAAGCAAGACCGTCGCACTACCGTCTATCGCGGAAGTACAACCCATCCTCCTGTTTAGATAGGACGTTTTTTAACTACTATCTCATATATAATAAATCTTATATAATATCACACGTATATAATAAACAATTAGTAAGTACAATATTGAACTATGCATTTTAAATAGTCCAGAAAAAAGGCAAAAATCCAAGCTTAAATATTAACAGGCCTAGTATAGCACTTATGTACTATGGTAGGCCTCATATAGCGTGTATTAGGCCTTGGATGACTAGATTATATTTAGTTTTATTAGCAACATAAATACAAAACCTTTTCCGGTAGTTCCAAATTGAGTGGTACCAAATTCTACTTTCTAATTGTCCATTACGTCAACATATGTACGATGGTCCACACTGTTACTATAAGTACTATCTAAACAGAATGATGGGCAGGATTAGAATGTCTGTTTTGCTATTGAAAGTAAGAGGCGAGATGCTTGGGGCGAACCTCACCCAACTTTACAACGTGACTCATAAGAGGTATGTGAGTGTCATAGGCCAGTTGGGATTGGCCGAAGTGCCACGTTTTAATAAAACATGCATTCAATTCCTACTCCCGCCGTTTACCCTCACTTAATTTTTATTGTTTACTCAAAGACTATATACCCATATATGCAACACCGGTCATAAAAACATTGATCCAAGTATACGGAAAAACTACTTTTAAAAATATAAAATTGTTTGAGTAATCTTAAATTTTTCAAAGTAGTTTCTCTACATACTCATATATAAATAACAAATTGTTGAAAGATCAGCGCACATCAGACAGATGGGTTCCTATTGCTCACCACATTATAATCAGCCACCTCCATACTGGCAGTGAGGAAATAACCTAAGAACAGAATTTTTATCAACAGGGAATAAAATTCAGAGAATAAACAGCACAGATTAGGGAAGGAAATTCATGGCTTTCAAATATAATTGAATTTCTGGAAATGGTAACAAAAATCATTTTCCAAGATTATTAAAATGCATTTGATACCATTCCCCAAGATAGACTGTTATATAATATAAAGAAACAAGCTGGAGCAAGAAAGTAACGACGAAAATCTTATTTATATACTCCATAAAGAAACTTGAAAATTTCCATATAGCTCCCGCCTGACTAGTCCCAGAGCAGAGAGACCTGAGCTAACAAGAAAGACTGTGAGACACACACAGTCGATTAAGGCAGTGTCTGGGATGCTCCCGGACGCAGGTTCGAATCCTCGTCACGGCCCTTGTGGATTTGTTCAAGACTGTGAGAGTCAAATAAACCTGATGGTGTAGAGAGAGTGGGCAAGAGGTATACCCAACTACGCCAGTTAACTGAAATTAAACAGGCAGGTCCAGGAGCTGAGGTTCGAACCCCGCAAGTACACACTGATACACGCTCTCACGGATAATGTAAATCCTTGAACAGAGACTGAAACCCGGCCAGGTAGGATGTTTATTAGGTAAAATGTATCTGAAGTGGGAAAATGAAGAAGACGTCATTTTCACCCTCATGAGGAAGACTTAATACCGGCTCAGGTATTCCGGCTCCACCACCGGCTCAGGTATTCCAGCCCCACCACCGGCTCAGGTATTCCAGCCCCACCACCGGCTCAGGTATTCCGGCCACACCACCGGCTAAGGTATTCCGGCCTCACGAACGCTGTCCGCATAACATTCGGACTCACTCTGCGCCGCTCTCAGGCCGGGAAGAAAGTTAAGGTAATGTTGTTTACAACTGAAGGAACCTCCAGGCAATCTGGCCAGGGAGGCACCGGCGTCCGGACTCTCAAAAACACCCTTTTGAGACTCGTGAGCACAGACTGAGCACAGACTGAGCACAGACTGAGCACAGACTGAGCACAGACTGAGTCTGAGCTCACACCTCGACCATGTGCTCACAACATCTGAGCCGGGTGTGTATGTACCTACATGACAGGTGTGTGTCTGTGTGTTCGGATTACCTGAGACATATATGAATGTATTATACGTGACACATTTCAAAGTGTTTGAGATTTATGTATTTATGTACGTAACAGAATGTCCGTGATACCTGAAGCATCTTATATGACCGGTTACGTGTTGACTTCCTCTAACACCTGTGTTTGTTGACTTCCTCTAACACCTGTGTTTGTTGACCTTCCGGTAACAGCTGTTTGTTGACCTTCCTGCAACAGCTGTGTTTGTTGATCTTTCTGTAACAGCTGTGTTTGTTGATCCTTTCTGTAACAGCTGTGTTTGTTGACCTTTCTGTAACAGCTGTGTTTGTTGATCTTTCTGTGACAGCTGTGTTTGTTGACCTTCCTGTGACAGCTGTGTTTGTTGATCTTTCTGTAACAGCTGTGTTTGTTGACCTTCCTGTGACAGCTGTGTTTGTTGACCTTCCTGTGACAGCTGTGTTTGTTGACCTTCCTGTGACAGCTGTGTTTGTTGACCTTCCTGTGACAGCTGTGTTTGCTTGACCTTCCTGTAACAGCTGTGTTTGTTGACCTTCCTGTGACAGCTGTGTTTCTTGACCTTCCTGTGACAGCTGTGTTTCTTGACCTTCCTGTAACAGCTGTGTTTGTTGACCTTCCTGTGACAGCTGTGTTTGTTGACCATCCTGTGACAGCTGTGTTTCTTGACCTTCCTGTGACAGCTGTGTTTCTTGACCTTCCTGTAACAGCTGTGTTTCTTGACCTTCCTGTGACAGCTGTGTTTGTTGACCTTCCTGTGACAGCTGTGTTTCTTGACCTTCCTGTGACAGCTGTGTTTGTTGACCATCCTGTGACAGCTGTGTTTGTTGACCATCCTGTGACAGCTGTGTTTGTTGACCATCCTGTGACAGCTGTGTTTGTTGACCATCCTGTGACAGCTGTGTTTGTTGACCATCCTGTGACATCTTATTTTTCCTCATCAGATAATAAAGAATCAACCTCAGGCTTCCTCGCTCTCTGTTGACTTTACGTTATTGTCTTCCACCTGAGATGAATACAATAAGTGTGCTTTCTATTCTACCGCAAGACAGGTGTACATTTTTCATACTATACTGCAGATGTATTTTGTATTCTACAGTAAGGCAGGTGAACATTTTGTTATACAATACAGCAGATGTTCTTTGTATTCTACAGTAACACAGGTGAGCATTGTTTCACACTTTAAAAATGTGTTTTATTTTCAAATAAAGAATACAACAGTTCAGATTCGTATCAGTCTTTTATCCAATAAACCATTTGCCTTTCGAATCTTTGAATTATGTATTATGTATCTAATTATAAGCATATGTGT
This sequence comes from Procambarus clarkii, assembly GCF_040958095.1. Classification (NCBI taxonomy): domain Eukaryota; kingdom Metazoa; phylum Arthropoda; class Malacostraca; order Decapoda; family Cambaridae; genus Procambarus; species Procambarus clarkii. The sequence goes on along the minus strand of NC_091197.1, from coordinate 8,046,658 downwards.
TCTGTATAAAACAATAAATTTGTACAAAAACATAAAATATTTATTCTGTATCTAACAATTAAGCAGGTGTGTATTTGTTGTTAACGATCGTTAGTAGTTGTCCTAGTAATGACAAAAGTAATATTAAGAATAACCAATTATTCTCTCCCATGCGCCGCCTGGATAAGGACCCAATTTACCCTACGTCAGTCACTGGACGGGACCCTCCTCTCCGTCAACCAGTCACTGCACGAGGGCCCCTCAGTTCCCTTACATCGTCAGCGTGTCTAATGAGGGCCCGTCCCACTCCGTCTCACTCTGTCCCTCTTAAACATATCAGAAGCCTTCAGGTGTCCGACCGTGGAGTGTAGGGGAAACAGAGGGAGCTTCTCAGTCTTGTCATGTGTCTGTCCCTAGAACCGACACACCCAGGTAAGGGGCCTGACAGCTGAGTGAACAGCGCTTCGGGTTCGTAGTCCTCATGTTCCAGGTTCGATCCCCGGTGGAGGCGGAAACAAGTGAACGACGTTTCTTTCACGTAAATGCGCCTGTTACCTAGCAGTAAATAGGTACCTGGGAGTTAGCTGCTACAGGCTGCTTCCTGGGGATGTGTAACAAAATGGAGGCCTGGTTGAGGACCGGGCCGCAGGGACGCTAAGCCCCGAAATCATCTCAAGATAACCTCAAGAGAGAAGGTGACTATCCATGAAGCCAACACACTCACGTGACTGGGCCAGTGCTGGCGTCTATCATTTAAGAATATAAAGACAATCTTCAAGGGGCCCATTGGCTTACACGAGGCAGCTCCTAATTATACCATTTATTCTGTATAAATGATATTTTATGTATTTGTGTGATCTTAGGAGAATCCAGTGAGCCCATGTCAGTTAAGTTATCAGGTAGTTTGTTCAATAAATCTTCAACCCTAAAAGTCAAAATAAATATATATCCAGGTCTTTCCTGAATCTAAACTTATCCAAATTGTATCTATTGTTTCGAATGATATATTTTGCATGTGTATATTTAACACCTAATTTCCTGTGAATATTGGCAGGTAATACTCGGAGGAGTGAGTGATATGTAGTACTTCGGCCATGTCCAGTTCACACTGCTGTGTGTGTCTGGTATTTGGGTGGTGTTGGCTAGGTCAGGTCAACCTTTGGTGGGGGTCTGGGTGCGTGCAGGAACTGTGCCGCCTTTTGGTAGAGTCTTGTTGCTTCTGCAGTGTCAAGGACCTTGTCAGAATTGTTGTCACTGTGCCAGTATTATGAGACTATTGGGGCTGACACTCCCCCAAGGTACTCTGCCAGAGTTGATGACACCAGAGTGTGTCGAGGGGTAAGGGGTGACGGTGTCTGACTGGCACTCCCCCAGTGGAGAGTGGAGACGGTGTCACTCATGAGTGACACCTCACAGGAGAGTCTGTCGGGAGGTGGAACTGTCAATCCAGTCATCCACCAGTCCACCATATCCCACCCGGATCATCCATCAGTCCGCAATCATCCACCTGGGTCATCCACCCGCCATGACAGAGCCCTCCCGCACACCATCATCCACCAACCCACCTAACTATAACTTGCCAGCCTCCCCCTCCACCCAACCTGCCACGTCTCCTCCGTCAGCCTTGCCACCGTCAGCCCCGCCGCCGTCAGCCCCGCCGCCGTCAGCCCCGTTGCCATCAGCGCCGCCGCTGTCAACGCTGCCACCGTCAGCGCCGCCGCCGTCAGCGCCGCCATCGTCAAGGCTCTCAACAACCTTTAAGTGGAAGCAAACGGCTGACAATCCTCCTTCAGCCGGTCATTATTTCTTAGCATTATTTCCTGTGTCAGGAAATGTTAACGTTGGGATTACCCGCTGTGAGAGCCCCTGTGAGAGCCCCTGTGAGAGCACCTGTGAGAGCCCCTGCGAGAGCACCTGTGAGAGCCCCTGTGAGAGCCCCTGTGAGAGCCCCTGTGAGAGCACCTGTGAGAGCCCCTGTGAGAGCCCCTGTGAGAGCACCTGTGAGAGCCCCCTGTGAGAACTACTGTGAGAGTACCTGTGAGAGCCCCTGTGAGAGCCCCTGTGAGAGCCCCTGTGAGAGCCCTTGTGAGAGCCCCTGTGAGAGCACCTGTGAGAGCACCTGTGAGAGCCCCTGTGAGAGCACCTGTGAGAGCCCCTGTGAGAGCCCCTGTGAGAGGAATGAAGGAAGGAAGGAAGGAAAGAAGGAAGAGAGAAAGAATTAAAGGAAGGAAGGAAGAAAGGAAGGAAGAAATGAAGAAAGGAAGGAAGCAAGGAAGGAAGAAAAGAAAGAAAGAAATGAAGGAAGGGAGCAGTGTGGGAGTTAAAGAGAGAGAGGATAGCCGGCGATTAACGAAGAAGATAAGGTTTAACGAGATTAGTGATATGAGCAAAATACCCAATGTTATGAAGGAATATTGACGATGCTGAACCTGTCGTGCGTGACCGTAGGCCAGACACGCACTCATAATTGGCCGCACTGCAGATGTTTATACCATAAGAGAATGAGGTCCTGGCTGACAGATTCGTTCCAGTTATTATTGATTTCATTCTCATAAACTGTATTCAAACTGCTAGTTTCATTTACTCTCTCTAGAATATTCTGCCAATGGAGGTAATTATTATGTATTGAAATTAAACACCGTATGTGTGGATGGGTTAAATAGACACTATATTGTTTAATTTTTGATTTATACTGCATAGAAATCTACTAGCTGGCCTGTATCTTTGAGCCAGCAAATCTACTAGCTGGCCTGTATCTTTAAGCCGGGAAATCTACTAGCTGGCCTGTATCTTTGAGTCAGTAAATCTACTAGCTGGCCTGTGTCTTTGAGCCAGCAAATCTACTAGCTGGCCTGTGTCTTTGAGCCAGCAAATCTACTAGCTGGCCTGTATCTTTGAGGCAGTAAATCTACTAGCTGGCCTATATCTTTGAGCCAGGAAATCTACTAGCTGGCGTGTATCTTTGAGGCAGTAAATCTACTAGCTGGCGTGTATCTTTATGCCAGGAAATCTACTAGCTGGCGTGTATCTTTGAGCCAGGAAATCTACTAGCTGGCCTGTATTTTTGAGCCAGCAAATCTACTAGCTGGCCTGTATCTTTGTGCCAGGAAATCTACTAGCTGGCCTGTATCTTTGTGCCAGGAAATCTACTAGCTGGCCTGTATCTTTGTGCCAGGAAATCTACTAGCTGGCCTGTATCTTTGTGCCAGGAAATCTACTAGCTGGCCTGTATCTTTGTGCCAGGAAATCTACTAGCTGGTCTGTATCTTTGAGCCAGCAAATCTACTAGCTGGCCTGTATCTCTGACCCAGGAAATCAATTTATCATAAAATGTCAAGAGACTGATAAACTACCACTGCCCATATTAGTTAACTCCCAAATGTTATTATTAAACAGCTCCCTGTTATTGATGTAGCGGCCTACCATTAACTTTACATAACTAGAGATAATTATTAGGTTATAGAGCCAATCAGGTGTCCGGCTCCTCCTCTCGTGGGGCAAGAATTCTTCATTTACATTCTGACACTCTTAGAGTTTTGTCCTTGACACTGGACACACAGTAGCCAGTCTTGTCGTGGACACTGGACACACAGTAGCCAGTCTTGTCCTGGACACTGGACACACAGTAGCCAGTCTTGTCCTGGACACTGGACACACAGTAGCCAGTCTTGTCGTGGACACTGGACACACAGTAGGCAGTCTTGTCGTGGACACTGGACACACAGTAGCCAGGCATGTCGTGGACACTGGACACACAGTAGCCAGTCATGTCCTGGACACTGGACACACAGTAGCCAGTCTTGTCCTGGACACTGGGCACACAGTAGCCAGTCTTGTCCTGGGGACTGGAAACACAGTAGCCAGTCTTGTCCTGGGGACTGGAAACACAGTAGCCAGTCTTGTCCTGGGGACTGGAAACACAGTAGCCAGTCTTGTCCTGGGGACTGGAAACACAGTTGCCAGTCTTGTCCTGGGGACTGGACACACAGTAGCCAGTCTTGTCCTGGACACTGGACACACAGTAGCCAGTCTTGTCCTGGGGACTGGAAACACAGTAGCAGTCTTGTCCTGGGGACTGGAAACACAGTAGCCAGTCTTGTTCTGGGGACTGGACACACAGTAGCCAGTCTTGTCCTGGGGACTGGACACACAGTAGCCAGTCTTGTCCTGGGGACTGGAAACACAGTAGCCAGTCTTGTCCCGGACACTGGACACACAGTAGCCAGTCTTGTCCTGGGGACTGGACACACAGTAGCCAGTCTTGTCCTGGACACTGGACACACAATAGAAATTGTCCTGGGGACTGGACACACAGTAGCCAGTCTTGTCCTGGACACTGGACACACAGTATCCAGTCTTATCCTGGACACTGGACACACAGTAGCCAGTCTTGTCCTGGACACTGGACACAGTAGCCAGAAGAAAACATCCCAACTCGCTCGGGATCACAGAATCCAGTGCCATTCTATCACAGAATACGTAGGTGTTTAACGATGGTGGAGGGTGTTTAACGATGGTGGAGGGTGTTTAACGATGGTGGAGGGTGTTTAACGATGGTGGAGGGTGTTTAACGATGGTGGAGGGTGTTTAACGATGGTGGAGGGTGTTTAACGATGGTGGAGAGGTGTTTAACGATGGTGGAGAGGTGTTTAACGATGGTGGAGGGTGTTTAACGATGGTGGAGGGGTGTTTAACGATGGTGGAGGGGTGTTTAACGATGGTGGAGGGGTGTTTAACGATGGTGGAGGGGTGTTTAACGATGGTGGTGTTTAACGATGGTGGGTGTTTAACGATGGTGGAGGGTGTTTAACGATGGTGGAGGGTGTTTAACGATGGTGGAGAGGTGTTTAACGATGCTGGAGGGTATTTAACGATGCTGGAGGGTGTTTAACGATGGTGGAGATGTGTTTAACGATGGTGGAGGGTGTTTATCAACCGTGGTGCAGAGTAACGAAGCAGGTGGTGATGAACGAGTGTAGTGATAAGTAACGATGGAGGTGTTCATTAACAAGGGGAGGTGTAAGTAATGATTGAGTTTGTGATTAACGAAGGTGTTGGCCGTTAATGTAGTGATTAACTAGTTGGTGGTAAGTAACGAGAATTGTGGACGATGATAATAACACCGATAAAGAAATTGGCGGTTTGATAACGGAACTGGCAAAGGAAGATACGAGGAGAACAAGTGTGCGGACTTGAGGTTATCTTGAGGTTATCTTGAGATGATTTCGGGGCTTTAGTGTCCCCGCGGATCCGGTCCTCGACCATGCCTCCACCCCCAGGCAGTAGCCCGTGACAGCTGACTAACACCCAGGTACCTATTTTACTGCTAGGTAACAGGGGACATAGGGTGAAAGAAACTCTGCTCATTGTTTCTCGCCGGCGCCCGGGATCGAACCCGGGACCACAGGATCACAAGTACAGTGTGCTGTCCGCTCGGCCGACCGACTCCCGAAGGACGAAGGAAGGGTATGAGAGGGAAGGAAGGAGAGTGAGAGGGGGAAGAGAAGAGAGAAGGAGGGAGGGAGAGAGGGAAGGAGAGAGAGAGAGGGAGAGAGGATAATATCTCAGACAGGTGAGAGAAGGTCACCACTATATAAAGCGGAGAGCCGCTAATGATATTGAATAAAGTAGGGGGGGGGGGGGGAGCCATTATTGTGGTCAATATGTTCCAGTTCAAATATGTGGTCAATATGTTCCAGTTCAAATATGTGGTCAATATGTTCCAGTTCAAATATGTGGTCAATATGTTCCAGTTCAAATATGTGGTCAATATGTTCCAGTTCAAATATGTGGTCAATATGTTCCAGTTCAAATATGTGGTCAATATGATCCAGTTCAAATATGTGGTCAATATGTTCCAGTTCAAATATGTGGTCAATATGTTCCAGTTCAAATATGTGGTCAATATGAGTGAAAGGCATCAGTTCCAAATATGCCAAAGGTATACAATCATTGAAAACTCGTTCGATTTCAGTCAAACTTTTTTGACGAGTTGTATATGAAAAAAGTTTCATCTGGACCAAGCCTCAGCATCGTAGCGTAGATAGGAAGGGAGAAAAAAATATTGAATTATTTGTAAAAAAAATTTTTCCAAAATAGTCAAAAATTAACATCAAACACAAGTGTCATGTGAAATTATGTTTATGACTCTCAGCTATCTCAATAGCATATATTAAAAAATAATAATAATTAGTTTCGTAAAAAAATAACTTAAATTTTTTTTCATTTTTTTTGTTTTTTTATTTCAATGTAATTTTTTTTTTATTTGTTCATCGGAAAATTTGCATGAAACATATACACCTGACTGGACGTAAGCCTATCTGTAAGGGTGCCAATTTTGGAGGAAATTGGTTGATGTCAATCTCAGCCACAGATGGCAGCACCTTAGACTTTAATTTGTAATGATTAATATTTCAAGTAACATAAACTTAGTTATCTTGAGGTTATCTTGAGATGATTTCGGGGCTTTTAGTGTCCCCGCGGCCCGGTCCTCGACCAGGCCTCCACCCCCAGGAAGCAGCCCGTGACAGCTGACTAACACCCAGGTACCTATTTTACTGCTAGGTAACAGGGGCATAGGGTGAAAGAAACTCTACCCATTGTTTCTCGCCGGCGCCTGGGATCGAACCCAGGACCACAGGATCACAAGCCCCGCGTGCTGTCCGCTCGGCCGACCGGCTCCCCCTAGTCCCTACTCTTTCATTTTTATTCAATATACCTGAAACTTACACCTTATATGTAATGTTTATGTCTCTAGAACTTGATGCCAGCGTTTGTTCCAAAGTTCATTTATTGATTTTATAATAGCAATAAACACGATATATTTGCATAATTTTTTGGGGAACTTTGACTATTTGCATTAGTAAAAGTAAACATATTTTGGAAAATCCGCGGCATAAGATCCTTTATTATACGCAAATGTGTCAGAAAAGTTTCATAGAATGATTATATTTGAAACTTGTGGTTGTAGGAACTTACTGAAAATGTATAATATTCGTTGAAAAAAATAAATAAATCTCCCTTTGTATTTAGGCTGCAGTACTAAAACTCGGGACAATTGCTGCCCTTTTCATATACAACTAGTCAAAAAAGATTTGTTGACATTGAACAAAGTTTAAAATAACTAACTCATTGTCCCTTAATGATGAAGTTGACGGTGTGGGTGTCCCAAGACGGCTCATCTGCCCTGATATGGTCCCCTCGCCTCTATTGACGTGTGGCATCTCTCTCTCTCTCTCTCTCTCTCTCTCTCTCTCTCTCTCTCTCTCTCTCTCTCTCTCTCTCTCTCTCTCTCTCTCTCTCCCTATATTGGGAGTGTTGTTGGGGTACCAGTACTTGCCTCGGGGAGCCGGTCGGCCGAGCGGACAGCACGCTGGACTTGTGATCCTGTGGTCCTGGGTTCGATCCCAGGACGCCGGCGAGAAACAATGGGCAGAGTTTCTTTCACCCTATGCCCCCTGTTACCTAAGAGTAAAATAGGTACCTGGGTGTTAGTCAGCTGTCCCAGGCTGCTTCCTGGGGGTGGAGGTCTGGTCGACGGACCGGGCCGCGGTGACACTAAAAAGCCCCGAAATCATCTCAAGATAACCTCAAGATAACATGCGTGAGGAATAAATACACAGTACTTGTGTACTGGGGATCAAGTTGCCACCTGTGGAACTTGCAGAGTGTGTTACACTCCCTGGTGGAGTGTCTCACCAGGGAGTGTGTTACACTCCCTGGTGGAGTGTCTCACCAGGGAGTGTGTTACACTCCCTGGTGGAGTGTCTCACCAGGGAGTGTGTTACACTCCCTGGTGGAGTGTCTCACCAGGGAGTGTGTTACACTCCCTGGTGGAGTGTCTCACCAGGGAGTGTGTTGCACTCCCTGGTGGAGTGTCTCACCAGGGAGTGTGTTACACTCCCTGGTGGAGTGTCTCACCAGGGAGTGTGTTACACTCCCTGGTGGAGTGTCTCACCAGGGAGTGTGTTACACTCCCTGGTGGAGTGTCTCACCAGGGAGTGCAACACTCAGTATATAGGCAAGACAACAACGTCTCTTTCCAGGCGATTAATAATGCATAAACAACAGGGCTCCATCAAGGAACATATAATCTCTTCTCACAACCAGACCATCACCAGAGAAATCTTAACAAACAACACAGAAATCAACGATTTGTACAGCGATTGCAGGCGGCTCGACATCAGTAAGGCACTACACATCAAAAAGTCAACACCAACAATCAACAGCCAAATAATGCACAACTATATTCTACCCACTTCAAGGCACCATATGGGTCAATAGGCCCTCTGCAGTTACTTCCATTCTCATGTACCAACCTCACCCCAAAACCTTTGTGTCACCTCACCCAAAACGAATTAAAAGGAAGATTTAGGTCAAATGCATCATACACAGTGTATCAAGTGTTTCATAAGTGTAGTGTTAAGTGTGAACAAGTCTTTGAGAATGTAACAAGCCCTAACGAAACGCTTCTAGGCGTCAGACCATTAATACAAATGAATTTTGGAGAATTGATATTTCCATTACCACCGACAGTGAAGAAAAACATAAGAAATATTGAGAAAATTCGTGTTAGAATTATTCATCTTACCTTTTCGGTCATATTCAACAACATTATATATATATATATATATATATATATATATATATATATATATATATATATATATATATATATATATATATATATATAGCTAAAAAAACCACACCCCAGAAGGATTCGAACGCAGACAGCCAGGAGCACTATGCACCATGGCATACCTGGTACCTTAACCACTAGACCACACGACTGTACAAAAATCATGGTATTCGTGAGACTATTTATCCATTTATCCAAGATCCGACAGCGCTCGGTGGTCAACATGGGCACAGATATTTCATCGAATCACCTCACTTGGTGGGGCCACGTGAGCAACACAAATGCGAACAAGCTGGAATGGTCCCCAAGCCGACATGCAACTGAAAACTCCACACCCAGAAGGATTCGTACCCAGAATCTCTCTCTCCACAGAGAGAGAGAGAGAGAGAGAGAGAGAGAGAGAGAGAGAGAGAGAGAGAGAGAGAGAGAGAGAGAGAGAGAGAGAACAGGAGAACACTGACGGGGACGTTTTCTCTGACCTGACAAAGTGGCAGTCAAACTACCTTAGAAACAACGAAGATAATATCTGGGAGGACTTAAGAAGTCCTATATTGGTGTCGGATGTTTTTGGAATGTATTTGTATATGATAATATTATTAACATAATTTACTGCATTTATCTGATATCTAATGACATTCTTCATCCGGTTTATTACGATGGCGTGTGTAGATGATGACGCTTGCAACATTCATAGTGTTGCACATTGCAAAGCGTCGAAAAGCGGCTCAATTTGCAATTAAATATGTCGCTATGTTCACAATCTACGATAACTCTGCACACTAGCACGAGCCGTCATGAAATTTAATGTTGTTGTGGTATTTTTATTATTATTATTATTATTATTATTATTATTTTCTACTACAGACGTGGCCACACATTTATAATGCTAACCAACATATATACATTTTCTTCTGCTTCCATGGACAGAGTTAGAGATTTGTTAAATATATTGTTCAGGGATTTATTGAAGAATCAACCACAGAAGATGATTGTAGTGCTTTTAAAATGCTAAGCTAACCTACATACGTAAATACATAGATACACATTTTTACGTCTGCCCTACATAAAGTGTTCGCTGTGTCTTTTACATAGGTCATTAATGTGCATTTACAAAGGTGAAATGTAATTCTGATCAGCTTCCACATACTTTATACACATAAATATATATAGACACACACATATACATATACACTACACACACATATTATATATATATATATATATATATATATATATATATATATATATATATATATATATATATATATATATATATATATATATATATATATATATATATAATATATAATATATATACATATATATACATACATATATAATATACATACATATATACATATATGTACATACATATATACACACACATACATTTGTCTCTTTTACTCTGACAGAGTGAGATAGCTGATGAAGAAACTAGTGTGCAATTAAGCACTTAATCACTGAAGGTGATTAAGTTGCTTTTGCAAGCTCAGGTTATATAGTTATATCACATACATACATTGTATAATTGATACATTACATGGTCACTCTTGGGTACAAGTCCAATATATCATCAAGTGTTCCAGTATTCATATAGTAGTTACAGAGTTCAGCATACCTTAGCCCAGGAGGGAGAAAGTCAGTCAATATGGGACATTCTACAATATAATCAGTCCCCGTGGTGTAGTGGTAAGACACTCGCCTGACGTTCCGCGAGCGCTTTGTCATGGGTTCGTATCCTGGCCGGGGAGGATTTACTGGGCGCAAATCCTTAACTGTAGCCTCTGTTTAACTCAACAGTAAAATGTGTACTTGGTTGTAAAAACGATTCTTCGCGGCAGGAGATCGTATTCCAGGGACCTGCCCGAAACGCTACGCGTACTAGTGGCTGTACAAGAATGTAACAACTCTTGTATATATCTCAAAAGAAAAAAAAATAATGTTCAGGGGAGAGCATTTGATGTTCAATCGACTTGAGAATGGTCCAGGACGGACCGAAACGTCGTCGTCCTACCTTCTAGTGTGTGGTCTGGTCAACATACTTCAGCCACGTTATCGTGACTCCTCGCCTGAATGTCAAGGGAATATACCCGGCCATCTTCGGTGTGTGAAGCGACTCTCTGCAATGACACTTAATGTGTCCCTGCAAGGCTGGATGTTGCACGTATAATCCACGATACCTCTATACACGAATAAGAGTCATTGTGAACGTATTGAAAGAATAAAAGAGTTAAATATGATACATATTATGATTCGCATGACACATAACTACTGGCCAGGACCAGTGCTGCCTCACTACTGAGACAGTGAACTGCTGACCACACGCTCTCCACCCAGCCTGTTCTCACCAACGCTCCCAACGTCAAGAAACCGTCGTACTAAAGTGACTTATCCTAACCTACCAGACGATCTACGAACAGAAAACGGGGCATTATGTTAATTTCGCGAGCCGCTACCATTTTCTAGTACGACGAATTCTGGCTAGTCTGTACGTCAAAATGCGACGTTTTATTAGGAGGACGAACGGACTTGTCAATCAGCACCACCAATATTATCAATAAAGAAATATTTCTAGTGTATTACAAACGAGATTTATTAGAAAACAATATAATATTTATATACAATATTGCCAGTGTTTTCCCTAGAGTGACGACACAGCACGCGTGTGTCTTAAGACGTATCCCAGTGTCTTAAGACGTATTCCTGTGTCTTAAGACGTATCCCTGTGTCTTAAGACGTATCACTGCGTCTTAAGACGTATCACTGTGTCTTAAGACGTATCACTGTGTCTTAAGACGTATCACTGTGTCTTAAGACGTATCCCTGTGTCTTAAGACGTATCCCTGTGTCTTAAGACGTATCCCTGTGTCTTAAGACGTATCCCTGTGTCTTAAGACGTATCACTGTGTCTTAAGACGTATCACTGTGTCTTAAGACGTATCATTGTGTCTTAAGACGTATCATTGTATCTTAAGATATATCATTATATTCAGATTTCCCCAACATAAACCCATCAAAGCCCTCATTAGGGATTCTTATTAAGAGATAGGGGGTCGGACGCGCTTACATAAACGAGAGGGAAGTGCATTCCTTCTCCTTATTTCTCCATCCCTTTCATCTCATCCACATCTTCCCTCTCCACACATCTTCCTCAGCAGAGATCTTCCTCAGGGGGGCCGTAGATCCTGCTCATCAAAATACTGCACCTGCCAAGATATTCACCGTCTCCCTGAGTCAAGGTAATACCATAGAGAAATGGCTTATGTGCAACGGGGCGTAAACTTAATTAAATCTCCGGAGGACGAGCACAGATGGAGAGTAGAGGTCGGGAGGGAGCAGGTCCAGACCGAGCCCTCATCACCTCATCACCAAGCCCTTACCGCCTCATCACCACCTCATGTCGGAAATCCAACACTAACATACTAAAACACTAACATTACTAACACCCAATATAACCAGCAGACCGGGTTATACTAGTTACATTAGTTGGTCAAGAAAGGATTAAAGAGAATGGGAAATCCGTGACGTCATCATCAAAACATTCATTTAACACAACAAATATCCTCTAAACAACAGTCTAAACATTAGAATTAATAAACAAAGTATTCTCTACGACGGGATCTAATATAATTATCAATAAAACTAAAGTCTACCTCCCTAAGTCAATAAGAAAAATAGAACCGTGATTTTTGGAACGCCGAGAGCAGCCGGGAAGAGGGTCGTCACTGTTTGTAAACAACAGCTGGCCGAGAGGTTCTTAGCCACACTCAGCACTGCAAAGATCTCGAAGATAGATCCTCCAACAGTGAATTTGCCACAGTGACGTCTTCCGTCAACAAGCATAATATCCGCACAGTATACAAAAGGATTTGTAGTGCTCTTATTCCATTGTGTAATTTTACTAATATAGTTATGCCGTCTAACAACAATAAAACGAGGGGTAACCTTTGATGAACTGAAGATAATCACACAGAGCGGTTATCAACCGCCAACCGGTTTGACTGTATATGAACCTGTACAGAGGCTTAATTGCTCTTAACAAGGTCCAACAGTCACCACTAACTCCAGTCCAGGACGGACCACATGTGGGCAAATAAAAGTCTGACGTTGGTGGACCAGTTCTCACACTAACAAGCAAACAGCTGAGACCAATGCAATATTTAATTAATCCATTTAGCTGTAATACTAACACACTTAAACAGTAGAACATTATTCTGTAGTTTATTACAATTATCATTTATTTGATTACTAAGCTATGTTTATAACACCTTCATACTTGTGATGAGGTTAACACCAGCAGGATAAACTTGAAATACAGTCCACTTTGAATTAATAATAATGATATAAAGTCAATTCAATAAATCAATATTTAATTAAATTAAAAAACAATTAAATCCCTGCTAGGAAAATACCCCTCACCTCATCACCAAGCCCTCACAGCCTCATCATCGCCTCATCACCAAGCCCTCACAGCCTCATCATCGCCTCATCACCAAGCCCTCATAACCCAAGTTTCCAGGTGACACACTGAGACACTCACTACCACACTTCCAGGTGACACACACTGAGACACTACCACACTCCCAGGTGACACACACTGAGACACTACCACACTCCCAGGTGACACACTGGGACACTCACTACCACACTCCCAGGTGACACACACACTGGGACACTCACTACCACACTCCCAGGCGACACACACTGAGACACTACCACACTCCCAGGTGACACACACTGGGACACTACCACACTCCCAGGTGACACACACTGAGACACTAACACACTCCCAGGCGACACACACACTGAGACACTACCACACTCCCAGGTGACACACACTGAGACACTACCACACTCCCAGGTGACACACTGGGACACTCACTACCACACTCCCAGGTGACACACACACTGGGACACTCACTACCACACTCCCAGGCGACACACACTGGGACACTACCACACTCCCAGGTGACACGCTGAGACACTACCACACTCCCAGGTGACACACTGGGAGACTATCACACTCCCAGGCGACACACACTGAGACACTACCACACTCCCAGGCGACACACACTGAGACACTACCACACTCCCAGGCGACACACACTGAGACACTACCACACTCCCAGGCGACACACACTGAGACACTACCACACTCCCAGGCGACACACACTGAGACACTACCACACTCCCAGGCGACACACACACTGAGACACTCACTAACACACTCCCAGGCGACACACACACTGAGACACTACCACACTCCCAGGTGACATACACACTGAGACACTACCACACTCCCAGGTGACACACACACTGAGACACTCACTAACACACTCCCAGGCGACACACACTGAGACACTACCACACTCCCAGGCGACACACACACTGAGACACTCACTAACACACTCCCAGGCGACACACACACTGGGACACTACCACACTCCCAGGTGACACACACACTGAGACACACACTACCACACTCCCTCAGGACCACTGGGTCACACACACACTCCACATCCTGGAGATAATTATAAACAAAACTTTAATAAGTTTGTAATATTACAAAAACAAAACACGAGATAAATCCTTCACACCTCGTACTCTTCCCTGACCAATTACTTAACTGACAACTTAACCAGAGCAAAACACGCTCGAGAACAGAATACAAACACCAGAATAAAGAGCGAGACGTTTATAGATGACAGCCAGAGAACATGGGAAGCAACTAGTGATGAAGGACTCTACTTGCACTCTACACAACAAGGTGAGGTTATCTAGACACAAATGTAAACTGATATGCTTTCTACCAACTGTTATGTCTGCCACTGAACGTTTAGTGAAGTAGTGATGGTGTTATCTTACAACACTAGTGAAGGAGTGATGGTGTTATCTTGTTACACTAGTGAAGTAGTGATGGTGTTATCTTGTTATACTAGTGAAGTAGTGATGGTGGTATCTTGTTACACTAGTGAAGTAGTGATGGTGTTATCTTGTTACACTAGTGAAGTAGTGATGGTGTTATCTTGTTACACTAGTGAAGTAGTGATGGTGTTATCTTGTTATACTAGTGAAGTAGTGATGGTGGTATCTTGTTACACTAGTGAAGTAGTGATGGTGTTATCTTGTTTCACTAGTGAAGTAGTGATGGTGTTATCTTGTTACACTAGTGAAGTAGTGATGGTGTTATCTTGTTATACTAGTGAAGTAGTGATGGTGGTATCTTGTTACACTAGTGAAGTAGTGATGGTGTTATCTTGTTACACTAGTGAAGTAGTGATGGTGTTATCTTGTTACACTAGTGAAGTAGTGATGGTGTTATCTTGTTACACTAGTGAAGTAGTGATGGTGTTATCTTGTTACACTAGTGAAGTAGTGATGGTGTTATCTTGTTACACTAGTGAAGTAGTGATGGTGTTATCTTGTTACACTAGTGAAGTAGTGATGGTGTTATCTTGTTACACTAGTGAAGTAGTGATGGTGTTATCTTGTTACACTAGTGAAGTAGTGATGGTGTTATCTTGTTACACTAGTGAAGTAGTGATGGTGGTATCTTACCACACTAGTGAAGTAGTGATGGTGGTATCTAACTCCTAACACTAGTGCGGTAACTAGGTAGTGTCCAGCATCACTGTCTCACAGTTAATACTCTTCACCGTTACGCTGAAGCCGCCTCTTCAGGAAAGAGCCATTAATAGGTCCTGTTCCAAATACCAGGACGAGGGGGGACTCACGGGACTGACCAAGTCAAGGGGACACATATTATGCCCCAATTCAAGGGGACACATGCTATGCCCCAAGTCACGAGGACACATGAGAGAGATCGGGACGAAGGGGCACACTGCAGTGCCCCGGACGAAGGGATACATCCGAGGCAATCTTGAGGTTATCTTGAGATGATTTCGGGGCTTTTTTTTAGTGTCTCCGCGGCCCGGTCCTCGACCAGGCCTCCACCCCCAGGAAGCAGCCCGTGACAGCTGACTAACACCCAGGTACCTATTTTACTGCTAGGTAACACAAGGGATAAAATGTAATATACTATTACATTTTAAAACACAAAGAAAGCTCACTAACCAGTGAATATAATTTGAATAACTGTAGATTCAGGAAACACCTGGGTAAATACTGGTTCGGAAACAGGGTTGTTAATTTGTGAAAAAATTACCGGGGTAACATAACAGACGTGGGGACAGCTTGAGTGTTTCAAGCGCAGGTCAGACGAATATATGGATGATGTGTGTGGATATATTCTGAAGCGGCCTCGTATGGGCCATTGGGCCTTCTGAAGCCAGTTTACTGTACTCATGTTCATAGGATGGCATTTCAGGGTGATAACTGCATATTCCTGTAGTTAACATGTGATCAATTTTCAGTTTTTTCCACTCTTGCAGAGGAGGTGAGACACTAAGTCTTGTCACAATGGAGGTGAGACACTAAGTCTTGTCACAATGGAGGTGAGACACTAAGTCTTGTCACAGTGGAGGTGAGACACTAAGTCTTGTCACAGTGGAGGTGAGACACTAAGTCTTGTCACAGTGGAGGTGAGACACTAAGTCTTGTCACAGTGGAGGTGAGACACTAATCTTGTCACAGAGGAGGTGAGGCACTAAGTCTTGTCACAGTGGAGGTGAGACACTAAGTCTTGCCACAGTGGAGGTGAGACACTAAGTCTTGCCACAGTGGAGGTGAGACACTAAGTCTTGCCACAGTGGAGGTGAGACACTAATCTTGTCACAGAGGAGGTGAGACACTAATCTTGTCACAGAGGAGGTGAGACACAAGTCTTGTCACAGAGGAGGTGAGACACTAAGTCTTGTCACAGTGGAGGTGAGACACAAGTCTTGTCACAGTGGAGGTGAGACACTAAGTCTTGTCACAGTGGAGGTGAGACACTAAGTCTTGTCACAGAGGAGGTGAGACACTAAGTCTTGTCACAGTGGAGGTGAGACACAAGCCTTGCCTCAGTGGAGGTGAGACACGAGCCTTGCCTCAGTGGAGGTGAGACACGAGCCTTCCCCAGTCTGAAACAGCCTACTCTGGGTACTTCTTCAGAACTTTTGTTTTCCAAAAGATGCAGCATATAAGTCGCTGGAAAATATCTAGGAACTACTTGTTGAGGATCACCAAACAACACACACACACCAGGGGCAAGAGGAGCCCAAGAACAGCACAACAGTCTTCAACATTACCTTGTATCTGCAGCAGTGATATCAGTAGAAAGAAACTTTGACAGCTTCGCTGGGCCATGTTTAGTTGTGCGTCTGGGAGGTTACAGACAGCGTCTGGGAGGCTACAGACAGCGTCTGGGAGGTTACAGACAGCGTCTGGGAGGTTACAGACAGCGTCTGGGAGGTTACAGACAGCGTCTGGGAGGTTACAGACAGCGTCTGGGAGGTTACAGACAGCGTCTGGGAGGTTACAGACAGCGTCTGGGAGATTACAGACAGCGTCTGGGAGGTTACAGACAGCGTCTGGTTCCTGGGGCAAGTTGGAACACTGTCAGGTTAGTGGTAGTTTACAACTACTCAACTCCACTATAGATCTGTTTGGCACACAGTAATCTTCTGAGTCAAATAACACAACGGTGTTTGAGGGCAACAGGTGGTCTGGTATCTGGCAAACGGAGATTTTTGATAGGATGTTCAGCACAAAAGAGATAGTTAAATATCTTTCAAACGGTGGTTTTCATGGGTTCAGTAATTGGCTGTTAAGCTCGACAGGTCTATCACATACTCTAAATCAGTGTCACATACCCAAGATTGTAAATATTTCACTGGCCGTAGAAAACTATTACCTTCTAAGGGTTTTCAAAATTCGTTTACGAATGAGCTATTCTCCTTTATTTACAACTGCACAAGAGGTGACGGCTGAGCTTCAGGGGCCAAGATATACGGGTTCCAAACACAGCCAAACACCCTCACAGGTGTCCACGTGCTTTTCACACAAAACTAAATCATTAACACAATAATATCCACTTTCAATGAGTTACAAAGAACACATATAACACGCGGAGTTAATGCTCCAAGTCAGTAATGGGTTACACTTCCGGGTAACTTGCTCTGGGGTTATTATCAGCGCGCGCGACCACTCACACACACAGAGGAGCTCCGCCTGGACGGTCCGCACCCTACGACGGTCCACCAGCGTCTGCCGCCTCCAGCTGATTCCCAGCTCCAACGTTCCCCTTCCAGGCAAACTGACCCAAGCCAGCGCGGCGGGAACTGGAAGCGGGGAAGCCAGGTCACCCAGCTGCCAGTTCACCCAGCTGCTAGGTCACCCAGCTGCCAGGGCACCCAGCTGCCAGCTCACCCAGCTGCCAGCTCACCCAGCTGCCAGCACACCCAGCTGCCAGATCACCCAGCTGCCAGCTCACCCAGCTGCCAGCTCACCCAGCTGCCAGCTCACCCAGCTGCCAGCTCACCCAGCTGCCAGCTCACCCAGCTTCCAGATCACCCAGCTGTCAGCTCACCCAGCTGCCAGCTCACCCAGCTGCCAGGTCACCCAGCTGCCAGGTCACCCAGCTGCCAGGTCACCCAGCTGCCAGGTCACCCAGCTCACCCAGCTGCCAGGTCACCCAGCTGCCAGCTCACCCAGCTGCCAGCTCACCCAGCTGCCAGCTCACCCAGCTGCCAGCTCACCCAGCTGCCAGCTCACCCAGCTGCCAGGTCACCCAGCTGCCAGGTCACCCAGCTGCCAGGTCACCCACCTGCCAGCTCACCCAGCTGCCAGCTCACCCACCTGCCAGCTCACCCACCTGCCAGCTCACCCACCTGCCAGGTCACCCACCTGCCAGCTCACCCACCAGCCAGCTCACCCACTTGCCAGGTCACCCACTTGCCAGGTCACCCAGCTGCCAGGTCACCCAGCTGCCAGGTCACCCAGCTGCCAGGTCACCCAGCTGCCAGGTCACCCAGCTGCCAGGTCACCCAGCTGCCAGGTCACCCAGCTGCCAGGTCACCCAGCTGCCAGGTCACCCAGCTGCCAGGTCACCCAGCTGCCAGGTCACCCACCTGCCAGGTCACCCACCTGCCAGGTCACCCAGCTGCCAGGTCACCCACCTGCCAGGTCACCCAGCTGCCAGCTCAGAGTGTAGACTGAGGGCTACTGGACACAAATTGTGATTCCAAACTCCGTTGGAATTATTTGTTAAATTATTTTTTCAGATAAAACAATGTTCACCTCGAAGAAAGTTTGTGAGTTGCTCTGATTTTGTTCAGGGAATTGCTGGTAGGAAATGTTAACTCAATAGTGCTGTTTTGTACTTGTTAAATATGTTCTTTAAGACGTGTGACAACACCAGTAACCTGACACCACGGTCATGTTAGGTGTCATTGTTGTCAGTGTCATGTCATGAGTGTCACCAGTGTCATGACACGGGTGACTGTCACTGAGGGACTTAACGATCAGGTGTGGTTCAGTCTTAACGACCATATTTATATTATGACGTAATCGATTATGTGTAGTGTGGCCTACATGACCATGCCATCCTATATGGTAGTGATTAGCTGCCCAGCACTGTCATTACGCCCCCCCATGAGAAGTCATGCCCCCTTCCTGGGGCACGTCCCCACCCCTCTCAGTGCCCCACCATGTTAACACCATTCCTCTCTACTCTCCTCCCCTCCCCCCCTCAAATACCCCCCTCTCATTAAGACCCTCTCTACCGTTCCCACTAACACAACCCTCATCTCTCCTGCTCCCCACCACCAGGACACGCCCCCCACCACCACCAGGAGGACACGCCCCCCACCACCACCAGGAGGACACGCCCCCCACCACCACCAGGAGGACACGCCCCCCCCCCACCACCAGGAGGACACGCCCCCCACCACCACCAGGAGGACACGCCCCCCACCACCACCAGGAGGACACGCCCCCCACCACCACCAGGAGGACACGCCCCCCACCACCACCAGGAGGACACGCCCCCCACCACCACCAGGAGGACACGCCCCCCCACCACCACCAGGAGGACACGCCCCCCACCACCACCAGGAGGACACGCCCCCCACCACCACCAGGAGGACACGCCCCCCACCACCACCAGGAGGACACGCCCCCCCACCACCACCAGGAGGACACGCCCCCCACCACCACCAGGAGGACACGCCCCCCACCACCACCAGGAGGACACGCCCCCCACCACCACCAGGAGGACACGCCCCCCACCACCACCAGGAGGACACGCCCCCCACCACCACCAGGAGGACATGCCCCCCACCACCACCAGGAGGACACGCCCCCCACCACCACCAGGAGGACACGCCCCCCACCACCACCAGGAGGACACGCCCCCCACCACCACCAGGAGGACACGCCCCCCACCACCACCAGGAGGACACGCCCCCCACCACCACCAGGAGGACACGCCCCCCACCACCACCAGGAGGACACGCCCCCCACCACCACCAGGAGGACACGCCCCCCCACCACCACCAGGAGGACACGCCCCCCACCACCACCAGGAGGACACGCCCCCCACCACCACCAGGAGGACACGCCCCCCACCACCACCAGGAGGACACGCCCCCCACCACCACCAGGAGGACACGCCCCCCACCACCACCAGGAGGACACGCCCCCCACCACCACCAGGAGGACACGCCCCCCACCACCACCAGGAGGACACGCCCCCCACCACCTTGGACCCTCCAGCAGCAGGTGGTGGGGAAGAGCCTCCAGGGGCACCTATCTTTGTTGTTGAGCACCTTGGTAATGATCTGCCTATAGTCCCACCTCTCCCCACCACCCCTCCCTCACTCTCTCCCTCCTCTTACCACCCCCTTCCCTCACTACCTCTCCTCCCACGACCCCCTCTTCATATGTCAGGGAGAGTATATTGGTGCAGCGCTTTAAACACCTGTCACAGGTAATAGAACAATGGAATAACGCAAGGACTCGAGATTACCTAACTACTCTGAGGGAGCATCATTACAGGGCAAACAACCCTCTACAACATAATTAACTTATACCCTTGTGGTGTTGTTCTGGTGAACAGTGATGGCCCACGCTCAGACTGGCCTATTGGAACGTATAGGCCTCGTCCTTGTCACTCCTCGTGTCCCCCTGTCCTTGTCTCTCCTCGTGTCCCCCCTCGTCCTTGTCTCTCCTCGTGTCCCCCCTCGTCCTTGTCTCTCCTCGTGTCCCCCCTCGTCCTTGTCTCTCCTCGTGTCCCCCCTGTCCTTGTCTCTCCTCGTGTCCCCCCTCGTTCTTGTCTCTCCTCGTGTCCCCCTGTCCTTGTCTTATCTGTCCATCCAGACAACCCGGGTATTTTGGGAATGGTTGGGAGTAAAGTGTCGAGGCAACACTACTTACTCTCAAAACCGTAGAGAAACTAGTTACTTTAGAATTGGCAGGAAAGGAAGAGCCTCAGTGACTTCCAGCACCTGCAGCTCCGGTACGGGACATCCGTTCAGAAAGGACTACTACACAACAGTGTAAGTTAAAATAAAAACAGTATTATAATTCTGAAGGAGAGGAATTAACACTCAATCAATTTACGTTAAATCAGTCTGTCACTCAGACAGTCAACAATCAAATAACTAGTTTACCACTTTACGTTATCATACGCTGTCACTCTGACAGTACATAATCAAAGATAATTAATTAAGAGTCCTACGTTACCACACTGTCACTCAGTTAACAATCAATTAGTTTTCGTTAACTCTCACTGTCACACAGTCAGCAAACAATGATAATTAACGCTTCAATATTTATAATAATTATAATATCACTAATGATTGTTTATCCCATAATAATAATAAACGATATCAATGTTTAACGATCCTATCTCAGATATGTTATATAATATTGTTCACTCACACATACGTCGTCGGTCACTCACTAGTGACACGACCTCGTAAGGTTAAGAGCTGTCACTCCCTGAGCAGACAGCTTAACACTTCCACACTCTCCTTGGATCAAGACAGAGAGCTCTTTGCGAGATATACTCTGATGAATACCGAGACTGAGTGATTACTGATCACCAAAATTAATATGTGCATAACAGGCGATGAGTCACAATAACGTGGCTGAAGAATGTTGACCAGATCACACAGTAGAAGGTGAAGGGACGACGACGACGTTTCGGTCCGTCCTGGACCATTCTCAAGTCAATTGTGATCGACTTGAGATCACAAGTCGATTGTGACACCAAGATCACAATCGACTTGAGAATGGTCCAGGACGGACCGAAACGTCGTCGTTCCTTCACCTTCTAGTGTGTGGTCTGGTCAACATGTGCATAACACTTTAAATAACGCGGGTCTTAGTACTTACATTCAATCACACCATTCACTGTCACTCTCTGCTTTCGCTGATGGTGATCCAGATGACACGTAGACTGGATTTTAAACGAGGGAACCCAACATTGTATCCTTCATGTTAGATAAGGCTCCGACCTCCAGCTTATCCGAATGACAGATGATCAATCCAGGAGTGCTGTGTGGCCCTACGCGAGCTGGTCAGTCACTACGACACGACCATCAATAACTCTAGTGTAACATTAACTCCCTCACTCAGGCAGTCCTGTAGAATGATGTACCATGAACCCCCACTTCTTGACACACGGTGTGGCGCACCACACACACACACACACACACGCCCCACACGTCACGTGTTCTGTGTCACGTGTTCTGTGTCACTTGTTCTGTGTCACGTGGCTATGAACGCATGCACGAGCACGTCATACACACACCCGGCGAGAGGGTATTCCCCACTCCCTCTCGTCCCTCCTTATAGCAAAACACCACTCGTTCGTTATTGTCACACTTAATTGTCCCCAAAAATGCTTCACTAAAGATGCAAAACATATATTGACGCCCACTCAATTATCTTAATCTCGTCTGGAGGATCAGCTTCTCTCTATGAACAAGTCTCCTCTAAATGGTTAATCTTCTTGTGAATCACTACTGGAACCATCCCAGTAGATGGTCCCAGTTGTGAATTGTAAAAAGAATGAAATTTTCTCTAGAATTTCATATTCGTTTGCCGGTCTGTACCCCGGGGTTACTCCCCCATCACCAGGCGAGTCCACATCAGAATTCTCAGCACCCCCACTCCATCTGACCCCCCATCTCTGTAGCCATTTTACCCTACACACTGTCTCCATCACTGTAACCAAATGGATGTCCCAAAAACTCAAATCTGGCATCTGTAATTTAAGAAGACATAACTTTAAACATTCAATAAAGTCGATAAATTCCAATTAAACTTCGTTGACAAGTTGCATGTGATAAGGGCTCCAACTGGTCCACGTTTCAGCTCCACAACCAAAGTAGAAAGGGAGAAAAAGATCAAACCCCTAATTTACAACGAAATATCTATTTTTTTAAATTTTAAAGTAAACACAATTGTCAACTGAAATCATTTCCATGACACTCGACTATCACAAGAATATCTAATAAAGACTTTTCTGAAGAAGTTTTATCCAATACATGCTTAGTTTGGGTAAAAAAAAATCAGGGTCACCACCAAAATTATGCAATAAACTGATGAAAATAAATATTTATAAAATAAGTGAATAAACTTATGAAAAAAATAGGCTGCGACGTTCGTAGAGCCAGAAACTCTACATATAAGGTGTAACTTTCATGAAAACTGATTAATAAATGAAAGAAGTGTAAAAACTTGAAGTGGTATATTACTTGAAATAATGTCAAAGACTGCCACCTTTACACATAGAGATCACACTAACGTGATGCATCAAATGAACAAATCCACAAGGGCCGTGACGAGGATTCGAACCTGCGTCCGGGAGCATCCCAGACACTGCCTTAATCGACTGAGCTATGACAGGGTAAAAAGAGTTGAAACCGAAGTTCTACTGAACTTACTGGATCCCGTAGCCTCTCCGAGGCACAAACCAGGCAGGGGGGAGTTGTGTAAAATCCTGGTTTGTTCCTCGGAGAGGCTACGGGATCCAGTAAATTCAGTAGAACTTTGGTTTCAACTCTTTTACCCTGTCGTAGCTCAGTCGATTAAGGCAGTGTCTGGGATGCTCCCGGACGCAGGTTCGAATCCTCGTCACGGCCCTTGTGAATTTGTTCAGACTGCCACTTGTGTGGCTGAAGTTGACGTCGACCGATTTCCTTCACAATTAGTACCCTTACAGATAGGTCTTCAGTTCCATGTTAGACATGATTTCAGTTGACACATGAGTTTGATGATCATTTTTTAACATTATGATAATGCTTTGAAAAATAAGTTTTATTTTTTTTCTCCCTTTCTATTTAGGCTGCGATGCTGAAACTCGGACCAGTTGGAGCCCTTTTCATATACAACTAGTAAATAAAGTTTTATTGAAATTGAACAACTTTTAATTATATCGAACGTTATAAGCTATTTATTATTTAAGCTCTAAAATGTTATAAAGTCTACGGACTCGGCGCGTAACATTTAACTTACAATGGTTACGTGAAGGAGGCGGAGAGTGGCCGCACTTGCCTTCTGAGAAGCACAGGAACTCCGACTTCCTCCAATATCACTCCCGTTAAGGTCACCAATATCACTCCCGTTAAGGTCACCAA
Source organism: Procambarus clarkii (assembly GCF_040958095.1). Classification (NCBI taxonomy): domain Eukaryota; kingdom Metazoa; phylum Arthropoda; class Malacostraca; order Decapoda; family Cambaridae; genus Procambarus; species Procambarus clarkii. The sequence continues at coordinate 8,022,514 of NC_091197.1, read as the reverse complement.
TATCACTCCCGTTAAGGTCACCAATATCACTCCCATTAAGATCACCAATATCACTCCCGTTAAGGTCACCAATATCACTCCCGTTAAGGTCACCAATATCACTCCCGTTAAGGTCACCAATATCACTCCCGTTAAGGTCACCAATATCACTCCCGTTAAGGTCACCAATATCACTCCCGTTAAGGTCACCAATATCACTCCCGTTAAGGTCACCAATATCACTCCCGTTAAGGTCACCAATATCACTCCCATTAAGATCACCAATATCACTCCCGTTAAGGTCACCAATATCACTCCCGTTAAGGTCACCAATATCACTCCCGTTAAGGTCACCAATATCACTCCCGTTAAGGTCACCAATATCACTCCCGTTAAGGTCACCAATATCACTCCCTTTAAGATCACCAATACTCCTGCAACAGTTAATGAGACTAACGCCAAGTGGCTGGCGTCCAACCTGGAGGAGACATTCCCTCATATATATAAAGATGTGTTTCTAAGAACGTATCACCAAAAATCATAAAAGCTTTGATGTATTTGTCGTCTGGAGTCTAGTGTGTGTGTGTCTGCTCCAACAACTTCATATAAAAAGAAAACTGGAGTTATTTGACGATCAAAAGAACGACTCATCACCAAAGAAGTATTGTTGGAACTTTATTTGTTTTCCAAACATTTCACTGTTCTTGATGAAGTGATGGTGAAGTTGGACACAGGCATATTAACTGTAATATTTAATAGAATAATAACTGGGACAGTAACTGAAATATCAACAAGAATATTAACATAAATTATACACTTGCCTGAGGTTTTAGGTATGGATTAGGTTTATAAATATTTGAAATGAAACAACGACATTCTTGTTAAAAAATTTTATTTTACTCCGAGGGGCAAGTTTATTGGGCAGCGCCACTCATCCTGTGGGTGGGCACACCGCCATAGCAGCATGTTCAACACTTCCCAATTAGGAAGAAAACCCGCTGGGTTGTTCATCCTGTCACTTGTACCAAGACACAGCTGGGACTTGCTTAACTGTCTCAAGTGAACAGCTCCTCAAACAAGAAGATTAACATTCGTCAACCCTTAAGTATTTACATTATCTTGCGGGTAAAAAATGGGGAATCATTTAAGAACAGTATCTGCATTTGATAAATTGGGTTTTCCTAACTCAAACAATGTGGGGTTTATTATTCTACACATATTTCTAATGACTCTTAGATGTCCACACTCTCTCAGGTAGTAGTCAAGGCGGTGTCCATCACTCTCACCGCAGATTCTGTAACTCCGCTGCTCAATTGTTGTTTCCATTCCGAATCTCCATGGATATTTGAATCCAAGACGAATTCTGGCTATTATTGATTCTCTTCCGCGGCCATCTCCTCTTCGTCCATAATGATTGAGATTGCCAGCTGCAACCATGATGTACCAGCGTACAGATTCACTGATTTGTTCTTCTATCCTCATTTCCTCAGTAACATTGTCACGGTGATATTGCCTGATGATACCTCTAATTTATAAAGGAGTCTTGGGTAGGAAGTATACAATGTGGTCTCCTTCAGCGTCTTCAGCAGCCAGCACATCTGCTCGTTCATTTCCACAGATTCCAACATGGGAGGAGATCCACAGAAATTTGACGAATCTTCCTTGATTGGTTAGTACTCTCACAGCTCTCTTGATCTCAGCGACTATCGCAAGATTTTCTGCTCCAGTGCTTCGTTCAAGGAATCATAACGCCATAACAATGGCAGTTAGCTCCGCTTGTGTTGAAGAGGCATAGTTCTCAGTACGGGTTTTTCCTTCATTTCCGTGTTGCAAGGTATTATTCCTAATTACAGTGTATGTTGCACCAGCCCTGCCATTGACAGGATTAGATGACCCATCAGTGTAGATTTGATCTAACTCATTTCCGGCTTCTTTATAGATTTCCTCCAGATAACTGAGCCTCAGTTCTTGAGTTATTATGTTGGACTTTTTCGTTGCCATTTCATTGATGATAATCCAGCATGGGTCATCCTCTCAGGGAGGTAACCTCTCTACAGGCATGAGCTCGCGGGCTTGCTCAAGCAGGTGAAGTTCATCGAGGTAAAAAGAGTGATCAGTGATGCCATTTTTTTTCTCCTGTTTCCCCCTGAAAGTAACACAAAACTCGGTTTTTTCTTGGCAATATCATTGTAATGGGGATCCCTGGCAATCTTAATTGCAAGCTTAGCATTCAGTTCCTGAATTCGACTTTTAACACGGGGCTGCCGTCGACAGTTGCCACATAGGGACGGGCTGCCAATATACCTCTCCACTTTGCACGCTCTCATGCCTGGTAATTTAATGTGTGACTGAGGGCAGGTCTCCCTTCCACAGAGCGATTGCTGGATTTTTGGCCAATCCCTCAGGTCCGGTGTTGCGCTTGACCCAAACAATCTCTTCATAGTCCTTGAGAAATTCCATTTGCAACATGGATACTGTAGTTTTTTATTATAATTTTAGTTTGTCTTGTCTGTGGGTTTGCTTCCAACAATTTAGCATTCTTACCTTGATACTCACGACTGGTCTCTGTGAAGAACCGCCGGGCACTGTCCCCCTGCACCCGTACAATGATGTATATCATTACTGCTGGAGGGCCCCCTGGCGGAGAACCACACCCCCTGCTGGAGGGCCCCGTGTGGGGACCTGCACCCCTGCTGGAGGGCCCCCTGGCGGAGAACCACACCCCCTGTTGGAGGGCCCCGTGTGGAGACCTGCACCCCTGCTGGAGGGCCCCGTGTGGGGACCTGCACCCCTGCTGGAGGGCCCCGTGTGGGGACCTGCACCCCTGCTGGAGGGCCCCCTGGCGGAGAACCACACCCCCTGCTGGAGGGCCCCGGGTGGGGACCTGCACCCCTGCTGGAGGTCCCCGTGTGGGGACCTGCACCCCTGCTGGAGGGCCCCCTGGCGGAGAACCACACCCCCTGCTGGAGGGCCCCGTGTGGGGACCTGCACCCCTGCTGGAGGGCCCCCTGGCGGAGAACCACACCCCCTGCTGGAGAGCCCCGGGTGGGGAACCGAACCAATGCTGGGGGGTTTAGTACGGTGCTCGGTCACACTCGCCACGCTCATTTGTTGTTGGTGTTGTCTCGTCTTCTGACTTCCAGTGAGCACCATCTATTTGTTGCGGCTCATTTCACATGTGTTCTTGGGTGGTAGTCTTCAACACTACACTCTACCTTACACACAAACATACACACATACAGACACCTTCAAGGCACTATGGTTATACAATTTTCACAAGTAGTGAAGGGACACTACTCAGTGGAGGGTATGTAAACACACCAGTCGCACACACAAACCGCGACCTTGGGTAGGGTGGGTACAAGGACTATTTTACGCACGGGTGGTGCCTGGGGCCAGGTCCTGTGGGTGACCCATCGCCCACGCACGCTTCCCTTCAGTGATCCTGAATCTCGCCACATAAGTAATTACTGCCTTAATTTCTGGCCAATCCAGCCAACCACGACCCACCTCAGGTGGTAAGAGGGGGCGTTGCACACTTGGCACCGCTGCAGCTGACCTCTTTTGCACACTAAAGTCTAGACCTGTCATCAGGTCTAGACTTTACCTGAGCAGGTCAGACATCCTGACTTTGCCTGGCTCCTTGGCTCCAGGATAACTAACACCTTAAGTGATCCCGTAATAAAGTTTCTTAGACTTACACTGCTAAATAGGTCAAATAATATTTTATTCTTGAAAGTGAATACATATATTCTTTTTTTTAAATAAACTCTAAAAGATAATTTAGGTTTTAATTTTTGTTTATAAAATTACTAAAATATTATTGGAAAATCATTTGTTATGTAAGAAAAATATATATATAAATTATTAATAACAAAAGTCATTAAACAAAATCATGATTTTGATATGCAAAACATTTTAGAAATTAAGTTTGAGAAAAATAAATGTAAAATCTTAATTGCTTTTTCTTCACTGCCAGAGCTCGTTGTATTATTGGAAAATGTCAACAATTAAAAAAATTCTAATAGTCTTTTATATAATCACAAAACTTTGTTTCTAAATTTAAATTTTTCCGCGGAGAATGTAAAATAATATTGTTCTGATGTAAATAAAAATAAATCTACAATTAATATATCTACAATTATGCAACTTGCGTATTAAACATGGTATTTGCGTATTTAACATGTGTTTGCGTATTAAACTTGGTATAATGATAACGTTAGTTAAACATGCGTATTAGAGGTGACATAATGATAAAGATATTGGAACATGTGCATTACAGTTTAAGTCAATAGCTATTAGTTAGACTTTAAGACGAGCAGTAACTAATTGCATATCTTCCTATATCAGACTGATTGCATACCTTCCTATATCAGACTGATTGCATACCTTCCTATATCACACTGATTGCATACCTTCCTATATCACACTGATTGCATACCTTCCTATATCACACTGATTGCATACCTTCCTATATCACACTGATTGCATACCTTCCTATATCACACTGATTGCATACCTTCCTATTCTTTTTATGTGGGCTTCAAGAGACAGGTTTGGTGTGACATCAACTCCTAGATCTTTCTTTCTATTCGTTTCATTAAGTACTTCATCTGCTATTCTGTATTCTGTGTCTGGCCTCCTGTTTCCACTGCCTAGTTTCATTACTTTGCATTTACTCAGGTTGAACTTAAAACAGCCATTTGTTGGACCATTCACTCAGTCTGTCTAGGTCATCTTGTAGCCTCCTACTATCATACTCTGTTTCAATCCTCCTCATAATTTTTGCATCATCGGCAAATATTGAGAGAAACGATTCTATACCCTCTGGGAAATCATTTACATATATCAGAAACAGTATAGGTCCAAGTACTGACCCCTGCGGGACTCCACTTGTAACGTCTCGCCAATCTGAGACCTCACCCCTCACACTGACTCGCTGTCTCTTGTTGCTTAGGTACTCCTTTATTCAACGGAGTACCTTCCCTTTCACTCCAGCCTGCATCTCCAGCTTTTTCACTAGCCTCTTGTGTGGTACTGTATCAAAGCCTTTCTGACAATCCAAAAATATGCAGTCTGCCCACCCTTCTTTTTCTTGCCTTATTTTGTTGCCTGGTCGTAGAATTCAAGTAACCCTGTGAGGCAGGACCTGCCATCCCTGAACCCATGTTGATGCTGTTACAAAGTTCTTTCGCTCCAGATGCTCCACTAGCTTTCTTCGCACAATCTTCTCCATCACCTGTGTGTGTGTGTGTGTGTGTGTGTGTGTGTGTGTGTGTGTGTGTGTGTGTGTGTGTGTGTTGGTGAGGTTTGACAATAAATTACAGCATACGTCACGAGGTAACAGTCGGCCAGATAGTCTGTATCTACTGCGGACAACTGGCCGAGAGGACAGCAGGGAGCTGCATACCCCAGTGGAGGTACAGGGTACAGGGTACCCTGTACCCTGGGGAGGTACAGGGTACCCTGTACCCTGTGGGTTTGATCCCAGGCGCCGACGAGAAACAATGGGCGGAGTTTCTTTCACCCTATGCCCCTGTTACCTAGCAGTAAAATAGGTACCTGGGTGTTAGTCAGCTGTCACGGGCTGCTTCCTGGGGGTGGAGGCCTGGTCAGGGACTGGGCCGCGGGGACACTAAAAAGCCCCGAAATCGTCTCAAGATAACCTCAAGATATACCTCTCCCAGAGTGAGGTAAGGATACACTGTTGAACGTTACACTTCATCCAGAGATAAAAAATATGACATGTAGTATACGAGTACAGAACACGTGGAACAAGAACCACGTGGGTCATAGCTAGGCTATATATACCAAGCCCTCAAGGTCAATACAAGACTATTTAAGACAAAGCCACCTATGAGGGTGGGGGGAGGGGGCCAGGCTGCAGCAGCAACAGTTTGCTGAATCAGCTATGTATGACGCCACACAATGTTTATAGTATATAATATTAACGTAACCCCTAATCGGACATCCTAAAATAACTATTAGTCTTTTGGGTAAAAATCAACATAAATTATTCGCTTCTTAACAATCGCTTCTTAACAATCGCTTATTAACAATCTTATTGTAAATATTCTGTTAAATAGTCGTTAAATCTTGTGGAATATACAAGAATAAATCTTGTCATACTTTATATGTATTTTAACAATAGTTAGGTTATAGTTACCAATCTTCCTGCAAGATCACTTCTCGTTTTTGTTTATAATCTAATATGATTAACTTAAAAGTTAATTTAATAACGATTGTTGATATTTACCACATCCGTCACTCCCCCCCCTCTCTCCCCTTTCCTTCCTTCCTTAAACATCTCTCTCAATCTCTTCCCTTTCCCTCATCATCCCCCACTCCATCTTTTGCCCTTTTCCACCTTCTACACCCTCTTTCCCAGTCTCCTCTCCCACTCCTCCCTCACATCTCTCCCCTCTCTCCCACCATTCTAATCCTCACCTCCTCTCTCTTCCAATATTCCATGGTTCTCACCTCTTCAAGACCCAAATCTTATATATAAAATATTCGATCTAAGGATCGATTTATTTAACAAAAATCATTAATTGCACACAAATACTTTACTTTATTTCTGCTCCCATATTCAGAAACAATTCTTAATAATCTAAGTTGACCAGACCACACACTAGAAGTTGAACGTTATAGAAGCCACGTTATTGTGACTCATCGCCTGCTTAATAATCTAAACCTACCAATACGTAAAATAAAGAATTTGTACAGGTACGTCATAATTTTTTGAGTGAAGGATATAAATGAATGACTATGAGCATACACGAAGCTCTGTGGGGAAACATATTCTTTTTTTTTTTTGCAGCGGGGTCTCCAGATGCGTATATTTCTTAAAATCTGGCACTTGGGCTGACCCCGACTGGCCTGTGACAGTCCCATACCACACACCTCCCACCCTTTCAATATTTTATTTATAAAAGTTGGGTGAGCTTAGCTCCAAGCGTCTGGCCTCTTACGTCAGACAGACACTGAGAGACATTCTATTTTGTAGAGAAGAGTTGATTTCCGTGGCTCGTTACTCTTAAGTTGCTCAAGTTCTTGCCAAAGTGATAAAGTTGAGTTACTCATTAAATTTATTGTGCCTTTTGAAGCAAGTATGTAACGTAACTTAAAATTCAGTTGCAGTAAGAGCCTATTAGAGCTGCTCTTTGACTGGTTGATGGCATTCATTGCATCAGGCTTTATGTACATAGCTGCTTTGAGAGTCTAGTCAATATTTTTATACAAGTAATTATTTTCTTTCTCCTCTGCCTTCGTCATGTGGTCGGCCGACCAGAGGGCCGAGTCACCACATTATATGGCATACTGCACACGATGAGTCACAACAACGGGGCTAAACATATGAAGACTGAACCACACACCAGAAAATGAGGAGACGACGACGACGACGTTTCGGTCCGTCGTGGACCGTTATCAAGGGAGCGAGGGAGGCACGGGCATTGAGGCAAGAGAGAGGCGAGGAGAAGGAAATTCATAAAGGACTGTAAGAGCAAGGCAAAAGGTACGGATGGGGTGTAATAATGGGGTATAAAGAGGATAATAATTGGTGCAAGATTGGGAACGTAAGAAAAAGAGAAAGAAAAAGAAAAAGGATGGGTAGGCTTTTGCCAGGTCATGTTCGTTAGAAAGTATGGAGCATTGACTATGTACCGTGAAAGGGAAGAATCACCAGCAACAAAGCCAGGACTAAGGTCCATGTTGGGCAGGTTGTGTATTAGAGCGGATTCAACAAGACGGCGTCTGAGTAGAGCAGAGGCAGGAAAGATTATTTTAGAAGAAGACCAATCAGTAGGATGATAAGAATCCCTAACATGACAGAAGAGAGCATTGTTTCTGTCTGCAGACTTAACACTTCTTTTGTGTTCCTTAAGTCTGTCATTCAGTGTAGGGCCTGTTCGATAAAGTATTGGAAAGGACAAGACGAACAGGAAATATAGTAGACACCAGCAGCATTAGAAGCAGGAGGAGCAGTGTGAACCAGATTACTACGAAGAATGTTAATTTGTCGAAAAGTAAGTTTTACATCAAGTGAACGAAGGGTAGTAGTGAGATTTTTAAGTTCAGATATGAAGGGAAGACAGATCATAGTGACACTAGTGTTGGAAACAGGATTTGGATAAAATAAATTTCGTTTAGCTTGAGAATAGGCACAGTTGATAAAATGCAAAGGGTAACCAAGGTGAGAGAAGGATTTATAGAAAAAGGAAATTTCAGAATCAAGAACTGAGGGTCGCTGATGCGTATAGAGCGCGGAGGAAGAGAGAGAGACGAGGACACTCAACAGGAGGAGGATGGCAGGAAAAGAAGTGAATGAACATGCCACTATGCAGGGGTTTGCGGTAGACAGAGAAAGAACACTCGGACACAGAGCTGTGAACGTGAACGCCAAGAAAAGGAAGGAGGGAATTAGATCCCCACTCAACTTTGAAATGAACAGAAGGAGCCAGATTGTGAAGAGAAGAAAGGAACGGAACTATGAGGAGAAAGTGCCAAGCCGTTACGACTATACATCACTTGGAAGGGATCAGGATAATGGGGTAAGAAAAAGGCTGGAAAAGACTAATGTCATGAGGACATGGAGCAAAAATGTCCTCAAAGCCAGAGGGACGAGTAGGTAAAGTAGGAAGAAGAACAGATTCGAAGTGTTCCATATAGAGACGGGCAAGAACAGAGGAGACGGGCAAGAACAGAGGAGACGGGCAAGAACAGAGGAGACGGGCAAGAACAGAGGAGACGGGCAAGAACAGAGGAGACGGGCAAGAACAGAGGAGACGGGCAAGAACAGAGGAGACGGGCAAGAACAGAGGAGAGAGGAGAACCCAAAGCTACACCGAAAGTTTGACAAAAAAAAGAAGAATTTACCGTTGAAAGAGAAAGAGTTAGAGTCAAAGAGTTGAGTGACACCAGGTCACACTGTACTACCCCCAGAGGTGACACCAGGTCACACTGTACTACCCCCAGAGGTGACACCAGGTCACACTGTACTACCCCCAGAGGTGACACCAGGTCACACTGTACTACCCCCAGAGGTGACACCAGGTCACACTGTACTACCCCCAGAGGTGACACCAGGTCACACTGTACTACCCCCAGAGGTGACACCAGGTCACACTGTACTACCCCCAGAGGTGACACCAGGTCACACTGTACTACCCCCAGAGGTGACACCAGGTCACACTGTACTACCCCCAGAGGTGACACCAGGTCACACTGTACTACCCCCAGAGGTGACACCAGGTCACACTGTACTACCCCCAGAGGTGACACCAGGTCACACTGTACTACCCCCAGAGGTGACACCAGGTCACACTGTACTACCCCCAGAGGTGACACCAGGTCACACTGTACTACCCCCAGAGGTGACACCAGGTCACACTGTACTACCCCCAGAGGTGACACCAGGCCACACTGTACTACCCCCAGAGGTGACACCAGGTCACACTGTACTACCCCCAGAGGTGACACCAGGTCACACTGTACTACCCCCAGAGGTGACACCAGGTCACACTGTACTACCCCCAGAGGTGACACCAGGCCACACTGTACTACCCCCAGAGGTGACACCAGGCCACACTGTACTACCCCCAGAGGTGACACCAGGTCACACTGTACTACCCCCAGAGGTGACACCAGGTCACACTGTACTACCCCCAGAGGTGACACCAGGTCACACTGTACTACCCCCAGAGGTGACACCAGGTCACACTGTACTACCCCCAGGTGTTACACCAGGTCACACTGTACTACCCCCAGAGGTGACACCAGGTCACACTGTACTACCCCCAGGTGTGACACCAGGTCACACTGTACTACCCCCAGAGGTGACACCAGGTCACACTGTACTACCCCCAGAGGTGACACCAGGTCACACTGTACTACCCCCAGGTGTGACACCAGGTCACACTGTACTACCCCCAGAGGTGACACCAGGCCACACTGTACTACCCCCAGGTGTTACTCCAGGTCACACTGTACTACCCCCAGGTGTGACACCAGGTCACACTGTACTACCCCCAGAGGTGACACCAGGTCACACTGTACTACCCCCAGGTGTTACACCAGGTCACACTGTACTACCCCCAGAGGTGACACCAGGTCACACTGTACTACCCCCAGGTGTGACACCAGGTCACACTGTACTACCCCCAGAGGTGACACCAGGTCACACTGTACTACCCCCAGAGGTGACACCAGGTCACACTGTACTACCCCCAGGTGTGACACCAGGTCACACTGTACTACCCCCAGAGGTGACACCAGGCCACACTGTACTACCCCCAGGTGTGACACCAGGTCACACTGTACTACCCCCAGGTGTGACACCAGGTCACACTGTACTACCCCCAGAGGTGACACCAGGCCACACTGTACTACCCCCAGAGGTGACACCAGGTCAACACTATACTACCACCAGGTGTGACACCAGGGCCACACTATACTACCCCCAGAGGTGACACCAGGTCACACTGTACTACCCCCAGAGGTGACACCAGGTCACACTGTACTACCCCCAGGTGTGACACCAGGTCACACTGTACTACCCCCAGAGGTGACACCAGGTCACACTGTACTACCCCCAGGTGTGACACCAGGTCACACTATACTACCCCCAGGTGTGACACCAGGCCACACTATACTACCACCAGGTGTGACACCAGGCCACACTATACTACCATATAATATTACAACTCTGAGAGCCAATAACAACGCAACAAAAAGCTGTTCAATGTAAATATTCAATAAAATATAACATTTAACACAAAAATATTGACAAAAAACGTGTAAACAAGGACGTTGTGTTTAATAACAGCACATATTGGGAAAATAATATATTGAAATTTTGCTGCAACCAGAGTCGGCAGGAAGAGTTTTGTGTCCCAGGAGTAGCAGATCATGACCAAGCTCTGGGGGAGTAGTCGTGGTGGTTGCTGGGAGGAGGGAGGCTGAGGGAGTAGTCGTGGTTGTTGCTGGGAGAAGGGAGGCTGAGGGAGTAGTCGTGGTTGTTGCTGGGAGGAGGGTGGCTGGGGGAGTAGTCGTGGTTGTTGCTGGGAGGAGGGAGGCTGAGGGAGTAGTCGTGGTTGTTGCTGGGAGAAGGGAGGCTGGGGGAGTAGTCGTGGTTGTTGCTGGGAGAAGAGAGGCTGGGGGAGTAGTCGTGGTTGTTGCTGGGAGGAGGGTGGCTGGGGGAGTAGTCGTGGTTGTTGCTGGGAGGAGGGAGGCTGGGGGAGTAGTCGTGGTTGTTGCTGGGAGAAGGGAGGCTGGGGGAGTAGTCGTGGTTGTTGCAGGGAGGAGGGAGGCTGGGGGAGTAGTCGTGGATGTTGCTGGGAGGAGGGAGGCTGGGGGAGTAGTCGTGGTTGTTGCAGGGATGGCTGTGAAGTTTCTGTGTACACCTGCCTGTGAAGTTGTTGGGTACACCTGGCTGTGAAGTTGCTGTGTACACCTGGCTGTGAAGTTGCTGTGTACATCTGGCTGGGAAGTTGCCGTGTACACCTGGCTGTGAAGTTGTTGTGTACACCTGAGTGTGAAGTTGCCGTGTACACCTGGCTGTGAAGTTGCCGTGTACACCTGGCTGTGAAGTTGCTGTGTACACCTGCCTGTGAAGTTGCCGTGTACACCTGGCTGTGAAGTTGCCGTGTACACTCTAGTCACCATGACATGTCACGTCATCTTTAGTGTTTATATCTTGTGTGTGAAACATTCCTCAACATTTACGTTCTAATTTACTTCAGTGACTTCGTACACAGGGTATTCTGCAAGAATTAATATGACGCGTATTTAATTTTGTGATCCAATAGTGTTTGTCACAGAAGGAAATGTTGGGCTTTGTTAATTTGAGTAAACTAAATTTGAATTCATTATACAATAGTATTCTATTATTTTCAGCTTCTTTAGTTTTCCTAATGTGAAATTATAACTGTGGAACATCAGAGAAAAGGGAACCCAAGAGATATGGAGTATCACACATTAGGGAACCAACGAACTTTGGAACACCTCAGACCAAATAGGAACCCAGGAGCTAGAGACCATCACAGACTAAAAAACTTTTGAAACCTAGCGAGAGTTTCCCATCCTTCTGACGAAGAGAAATTACATTAAAAACCACCTGTTGATTATTGCACGATGATTGCACCTGGGATCTACGACTCGGCTTCATCGTCCGGCTTCTGTCTAACAGTTATGCAAGGACGCTACACCCAGAGAAACATAGGCACCAGGCAACATAGTCTGCTGGATCACAGACCCACACTTGCCTCTCTACCACAAGGGGTTTGCCTTGGGGAGTGTGGGGGGGGGGAGCTGACGGTATATAAACAGAGAAGAATAACAAAACGGGTGAATACAAAGACAATGAAATTGGGAGACAGAGAAAACTACAAACAACGATCGTTAGGAACAGCAAACCATCGGCTACACCCAACAGGAACTGCAAAACATCCATAGTAACTACCAGACATCATAAACAAAACGAGCAGAAACTACCAAAAATCATCAACAACCAATTTGAACTACCAAACAACCGCAGCAACCAATATGGATTACCAAACATTAGAAATAACCAACCTAAACTACCAAACATTATTAACAATCAATATAAACTACCAAACATCAGGAACAACCAATAGGAACTACCAAACATCAGCAACAACCAATAAGAACTACCACACATCAGCAACAACCAATAAGAACTACCACACATCAGCAACAACCAATAGGAGCTACCAAACATCAGCAAGAACCAACAGAAACTACCATATATCACCAACATCCAATAGGAACTATCACACATCACTAAAAATCAATAGGAACTATCAATCATCACCAACAACCAATAGGAACTTCAACCCACCACCAACAACCAATAGGAACTTCAACCCACCACCAACAACCAATAATAACTACCAATCATCACCAACAAGAGCTTCCAAACGTCAAGAACTTGAACACAATCAACTCCTGGATGTGGACGGCTCAATTAACAAAAGATCTTTAGCGAGCGACTGAACAATCAGACTTCAGCAAAAAGGGGGAAGCAAAAAAAGATACATAAAGGCTGGCAGTGTAAGGCTGGACGAGACATGAGAACAGAGGGACGCCCCGGGAGGCTAGGAGAGGGGAGAGATGAAAAGAACAGACACCACAGGGAAGCTGCACAACGACAGATTGAAAAAGTGTATGAAGCAGTGAAAGGTAAATAAAAAAAGAAAACGGGCTTCTGGAGAGACTGTAGAAAGCGAAACAGGCGACAATAAATGAAGCGGGTGTGAAGATAATGATAGAATACTTTATGTAGACCTCTTGCACCCGACTGAGATAATGGATTTATTATATAGTGTAACTATATATTTTTTTATTTTTATATTTGCATGCCGTTGGCATGCAAATATAAATAATAATAAAAACGAGGGATCGAAGCACATCTACAAAACAAAATAATTCACAATGGTTACAATACATAATACAGCACAAACAGGAGACATAAATAGAGCAATCAGCCAACAAGTGAGACAAACAATCAACTCAAGACACGTAACTGTACGAGGTGTCCTGTACACCAGTTGCATAGTGCTCCTGGCAGTATGGGTTCGAGTCACTTCTGGGGTGTGAGTTTTCAGTTGCATATATGCCTGGGGACCATTCAGCCTTGTTCGCATATATAATATATATATATATATATATATATATATATATATATATATATATATATATATATATATATATATATATATATATATATATATATATATATATATATATATATATTAAAGCATTTAACTTAAGACTACCCTCGACCAGTCATAAGATATAGACGAAAAGCTGGTATTGTTCCAGACTTGTAGCACAGTAGTCTGCACAGACAGTTCAAAGCCAAAGTCCAGGGTTCGATTCCCGAGGTTGAACAGAGACGTTTGGGTCTGTTTCATTTAACCAGATGCCCATGTTCTCCTAGCAGTCACTTCTCCTATAGATACATGGGAGCTTGGAAATTGTTGTGAAAGCATCCAGGGAACGATAAGTAGTTGGCCTAGGTGGACCTCAATAAACAAAATAGCCCTTCTGGTCCACCCGACGGGAAACCATATTGGCGAACCCATATCAATAGATCAGGCAATTTATACATTAAAAATGAAAGACATATCCCAGACAATACCTGCAGGCCATACATCAACTTATACACTTTACCCCCGCATCTAACTCAATGTTTACACCCTACACAATATCCAGGAGCAACACCATCCATACAGTATCTATACTGGACAATAACAACACCTGCAACCTCTGCAATATCCTGGAAGGAGGCGAAGTGCCGGAGCCGAGAAATGTTACACCACAAACAGGCTGCAAGCTCTGGGGACTCCTCCATCGACAGGTGGTGGTTCCGGAGGCTGCAAGTTATCGGGGGAGACCATCAGCAGTGCCAGTGACACAGTGCCTCGTCTGCCACCCTGTGCCCTCTCAGCCAGTCTCATGGGAGGTATCTGCACCTCCGGCTCCACGGCCGACCCACACACTCCCCCTCCCAACACTCCCCAGCACAGCTGCTCTCAGCAACGAGCACAACACTACTGTTTTTGCGGAAGGTGGAGGTATGGGGGGAGAGAAATGGTGAGATAGAGTGATTGGATGGTGAGGGAATGACGGAGGATGATGAAGAAGGTAGAGAGGTGGGGGGGAGCCGAAGGTGTTGGAGGGGAGGAAGAGTCCCATAGCTATGGGACTCTATAGAGCTATGGAAAGAGCTATGACCACAACATAACGATTGTCTCATGTTTCTTTGCATATTCGCCTACCACACGGCTGGTGTGTCTGGGGGGGCCGCCTTCCCGCTGGCGATCGCCGCCAGAAATAGATCATTGACATATTGGGCCGTGTACTACCCCCTCCCCCCCCCCCCCACCACCACCTTCCCTAGCCAAAATTCAAGCAATTCTACAGAGATAACCTTATCTATAGTTAATATGAACGTAAAATTCAAAATATTGACTGTGACACCTAAAATAGTCATTATCCATTCATAGTAGTTTTATAGGTACTATCCCCACATAGTAGATTTATAAGCACTATCCATCCATTAGTAGACTTACAGGCAACATCCACCCATAGTAAGTTTATAGGTACTATCCATCCATTACTAGATTTATAGGCACTATCCATCCATTAGTAGCTTTATAGGTACTATCCCCCCATAGTAGATTTATAGGTGCTATCCATCCCTAGTAGCTATTGATAGTGTCCATTGGTCAAAACATCACCCAATTGTTCACTTGTTTACACAATTCTTTGCCATCTAAAAGGAAAATAGACAAGCACAATGAATAAAAATTAATATATTTCGATTTATGACCAAGGGAGATGGCTGTACATGTGTGCTTACGAGTTTATTGACCCTTCGTGTAAATGATATACCGTACGAGTTTATTGACCCTTATACCGTATAATAATGTTACGTATTGACTCTTGAGGCAGATGATGAAGTGTCATACACAAAACGTCAGTTCAATTTAAAATGGTTTTGGAAATATTTACATATTTTTAATAAAGTTGATATACACTAAACTAATAATAGTATCAAGAACTAATTACACATCAATATTAGAAATTGACAGGAGCATAGGGAAGTATTATAATTCATTATAATTCAAGATTACTGACATCTGGAAGACAATGTGTAATGAATAGGGACTATGTGACTTGTATTTGATTCCTAAAAACAACTATTAATAAATTAATTAATTCGGTAATTAAATACATTACATAATAGTATATATAGTTGACTAAATAATTACGTGACGGGGGGAGAGAGAGAGAGAGAGAGAGAGAGAGAGAGAGAGAGAGAGAGAGAGAGAGAGAGAGAGAGAGAGAGAGAGAGAGAGAGAAAAAAAGAGAAAGAGAGAGAGAAAGAGAGAAAGAGAGAGAGAAAGAGAGAAAGAGAGAGAGAAAAAGAGAAAGAGAGAGAAAGAGAGAGAGAAAGAGAGAGAGAAAGAGAGAGAGAAAGAGAGAGAGAAAGAGAGAGAGAGAAAGAGAAAAAGAGAAAGAGAGAGAGAAAGAGAGAGAGAAAGAGAGAGAGAAAGAGAGAGAGAAAGAGAGAGAGAAAGAGAGAGAGAAAGAGAGAGAGAAAGAGAGAAAGAAAGAGAGAGAGAAAGAGAAAGGGAGAAAGAAAGAGAGAGAGAGAAAGAGACAGAGAGAGAGAGAGAAAGAGACAGAGAGAGAGAAAGAGACACAGAGAGAGAGAAAGAGACACAGAGAGAGAGAAAGAGACACAGAGAGAGAAAAAGAGACACAGAGAGAGAGAAAGAGACACAGAGAGAGAGAAAGAGACACAGAGAGAGAGAAAGAGACAGAGAGAGAGAGAAAGAGACAGAGAGAGAGAAAGAGACAGAGAGAGAGAAAGAGACAGAGAGAGAGAAAGAGACAGAGAGAGAGAAAGAGACAGAGAGAAAGAAAGAGAGAGAGAGAGAGAGAGAGAGAGAGAGAGAGAGAGAGAGAGAGAGAGAGAGAGAGAGAGAGAGAGAGAGAGAGAGAGAGAGAGAGCCAAACACACTATATTACAAATACACCAAACATGTGAAACATTCAATCATATTACGTGAATAATTTGTTGTCATGTGAAGATGACTGTATACTCAACATACATTGCCATATGATAAATCTTAAACTAAAAAGTAGTTTGCTTCATGAAAGGTTTACAACACTAGTGACCAAACAATACATATTGCGTCCTCGTCTGGTTCACCAACACGGTAGAAGAGAAGGCTTCGGCACTTGGGTGGAAAGGTATACCTGATTTACCTGAAGGCCACTAGTATTCTTGTGATCTCGACGAGAACAGGAAGCCGGCAGCTTGTCAAAGATCCCCCCCCCCCATTTATCCTGAGGATTTTTGTCAAACTGTATCTTACAATTCGGCAATGTTTTGACATTTACAGATTCAACGGGTAGGCGGTTCCATGAGTAAATAATCTTATGGGGGAAAACCATCTCCTGTTTACTGTACTTCATTGTGGCTTGTTAAGCTTGAATCCGTTGTTCCTTGTCAGTGTTACATCTCACCTTTAGAAGAAGTATCTGGATCAATATCCTCCATATTAGTCAATATTTTATAAGTCTCGGATTCCATCTATATCTAAGACTTGTTCACGTTGTGAGATCTAAAAAGCTTTAGATTGCCAGAAACAATTGGTATTTTTAGAGATCAAATATATTTATATATTTCATTTATATGTACTACTGGTGTGTTCGGCAGCGACATCTATTGTTTAAGTGTCATCCTTATAGGCTTACTAAATATCAACAGCAGTTATAACCTCACCAACTCTGAACCCTCAGTGAAGCAGATGGAAGGCGGCACAGTAGTCCCCATCCATATTTTTCTCTTTTGTGTTTCCAGTGTAATAAAAGCAATGGACCACCTTCGTGCAGATCCACCGGAACATTCATGCTAACATGGAACATGCTTCACAAATATTATTATAACTAAATGAAACAGACAAAATTCTGGCAATATTATTCTTTAGGAAACATGAATATACGTGACGGTTCACTCTTACGTTTCAGTTACAATGTATTGGGTGTTCTGTTTCATTCTCCACTTAAATGAAATTGGCTCAGTTTATTCTGTTTTTTCTTCAGTAACAAACATGTTATAATATTTATACCTTCATGTGTAAATATTATAAAATATCGTAAATATCGTCTCTGCTTCAGGAGAGTGAACACTGAAGGGACTCCTGTTCTCTCGAGTACTGCGTTGTTGATGACGTGGTCTTTCCCCGTGAGGTCAAGGATGCGTCTCAGGTTCCGCAATAAACTCTTGGTCAATAGGTCAATAATCTCTTAAAGTACAAGAGTAGAGGCATCTCCCTTGTTCACCAATCTACACATATTCATTTTTATTAATTGCGCTTTCCTATTTTCCTTTCGATGGCCGAGAGAATTATGTAAACAAGGGAGTAGTGTGTTGACCAATGAGACTCTACAATGCGCCTATTTATTCATGAACTAACCCACTACAACTCCAATGAGTGTTGTGACAACCAACGGTCGAGTGGACGTTCTTGAGGTCTCTCTGCTCTTGGTTCAGCCCGTCCTCAGACCAAGTTCATTCCATCCAGCGGTCGACCCTAAAGATTCATCAATTTTAACATTTTGTTCGTTCAAAACAGAACTTTTCTTAAATATAAATTAATATTATTATAGCATATTGTGCATATTTAGGCACTGGTTAGGTTAGGTTAGGTGTTTAGGTTCTGTTGGCGATTATTTGAATTTGTTGCACGAGGGTGAAGCATTTACAACGTTGTGGTTCAAACAAAACTCGTCAGTGAAGCACTTGTTCCGGAAGTGTTCGAACGAAATCAGCGGCGAGTCCTGTGTAAACCGTTTTTCATTCATAAACAGCTGGGGTTTGTCGGGTGCATGGAATGGACTTTGGCCTTTGCTTTAGCCCGTCCTCCAAACAAAGACCCAAAAGTGATTCCATGCACCTACCAAACCCCCTGTTTATGAATGAAAAACGGTTTACACACGACTCGCAACTGATAACGTTCGAACACTTCCGGAACAAGTGTTTCAATGACGAATTTTGTTCGAACGACAACACTGTAAATGCTTCACCCACTTACTACAAATTGAAATAATCGCCAACAGAACCTAAACACCTAACCTAACCTAATCTAACCAGTGCCTAAATATGCACAATATGCTATAATAATATTAATTTATATTTGAGAAAAGTTCTGTTTTGAACGAACAAAATGTTAAAATTGATGAATCTTTAGGGTCGACTACTGGATGGAATGAACTTGGTCTGAGGACGGGTTGCCTGGCTACTCTTTACACTAGACGAGTGCTGGTTGCCCTTCCTGGCGTTAGTTTGCCACCGATGGGGTGACTTTTCCGTCTCGGTATGAAGACTTACGTGCAGCCACTGAGGCTGGTGTCAGCCCAGCCACAGGTGTCGGCTGGGCTGACCTTTACATGTCAAGTGGATCTGGACGTGGTCAGCTGCTCTCTGATGTCGTGAAGGTGAAATTGGAAAATCTAGTTGGTCTTCAGATCGTCCTTGATGACAGCGGTGGTGAAGTTCTTCTCGAGCGGATTGTTCAAGAGTTTTCTCGACTAGTATGAGGGTTGGGCGGCGCGGTTGAGCAACGGTCATGGCGCTGTGACTGTGCAGAATTTGAGTGTGGCATACACATATGTGGCTATTAAGAACGCGTCTTTCGAGATGTCAGAGGATGTTCTCCGTCGGGTACTTGCCAGGTATGGGAGAGTGTGTAGGCACACGTCCAGAGAAGTTATGGGGCTCAACAATGGCTTCAGGACGGCTAAGATCAATCTCTCTCTCTCTCTCTCTCTCTCTCTCTCCTTTCCCTGACTTTCACGGAACACTCAACAGGAATGCATCGTTTTCTATTTCGATTACTGGCCTTACAATCGGCTTCTTCTACCCTGGGCAATCTCAGACCTGTTTTAAGTGTGGTCGTGTTGGGCATATGGCTGCTGCCTGCACCGTTTGTATATGACAGCCTGAACGTGTTCAGTAATGTTGATGTTCCTCCTTTGAGAGAGCAAGCGGATCTTCCGATCTTGGGTGGTGCCCTCGGAGGGGGTAAGGCTACAGTGGTGGAGATCGTTGGTCTGCCGAGATGACTGCCAGACGTTCTGGTGAGGTGTCGTTCCCCATAAGTGCCCGTGCGTGCCCGTTCCACACGGCTCCGTGGGGGAAGCGATGCAGTGGCTGCTGTCTCTGGTGGAGTGGAGGATACAGTTGTGGGCGTTTCCCCGACGGATGTGCCCCAGTGCCGAGCCGGCTGGAATGGATCGGAACCCACAGCGAGTGGTGAGTGCTGGTGTTTCCGAGGCTCGTCCAGCTGCTCGGACGGCTGAGGTGCATAGTGGATGTAACGTCTCCTGGTCGCGGTTCTGGGTTCAGAGAGGCTGCTTGCATGGTAACTGGTGGGGGTGGCCCGCTTAGCCTGAAGCGTCGGGATTTCGATGGTTCTTTCAAGCATGACCTAGATTTACGGCGGAGGATGGAAGACGATCCGCCTCCGATGGTGTAGGGGCAGTGTACAACATTGGTCCCGTCCGCTGCGGGTGATGAGCCTGAGGGCGGGGACGTGCCTGTGATGGATGACGATGTCCCTGTATCTCGTGACAGTGGTACACCGCCTGGCAGTACACTAAACGAGGCTTGGTGGAGTGTCATGGAGAGGGAACAGCAGCAGTCGGCAGACGACGCTTTGATTGTTAAGCTCCGGAAGAGCTCTGTTCTTGAACCGTACGCTGTGGCTCCCTCCCCAGAAGTTGTACGGGGTTGGATTCGTGGAGTCTTTGGTCGGGTTCAATGCTTCCCCGGTGTGCGGAGGTAGTATTGTGCCCCTTGTTACATAACGTTTTCTTGTAATATTCTGATCATGGTTTGTGGTTGTGTACCTGAGGGAGCGTGCGTGCGTGTGTGTGTGTGTGTACACGGGTCTGCACTCATCGTGTCATATTATAGTGTGTTATTATTGTGTCGAGTGCATTATTACTTGTGAAATTAGTTGGTTTACATGTATAAATCGTGCCAGGTTCTGGGTGTGGTGTGTGGCAGCGTGTACAAGTTAGGTTATGATTTGATTTTGTAAATTCTTTGTATTTTTTAAATAAAAAAGAAACTCCAACTCCATCAATACATGCGGCGCTGTCACTCTCCATATTCTAAGGACCTGAGGGGTAAAGGGACACTTTTCCTCGACTGTACCAGAACACAGAAGGGTCACAACACCACCTTGGTAGTACCAGAACAACAGGAGGGTCACAACACCACCTTGGTAGTACCAGAACAACAGGAGGGTCACAACACCACCTTGGTAGTACCAGAACAACAGAAGGGGCACAACACCACCTTGGTAGTACCAGAACAACAGGAGGGGCACAACACCACCTTGGTAGTACCAGAACAACAGGAGGGGCACAACACCACCTTGGTAGTACCAGAACAACAGGAGGGGCACAACACCACCGTGGTAGTACCAGAACAACAGAAGGGTCACAACACCACCTTGGTAGTACCAGAACAACAGAAGGGTTACAACACCACCTTGGTAGTACTAGAACAACAGAAGGGTCACAACACCACCGTGGTAGTACCAGAACAACAGAAGGGTCACAACAACACCTTGGTAGTACCAGAACAACAGGAGGGGCACAACACCACCTTGGTAGTACCAGAACAACAGAAGGGTCACAACACCACCTTGGTAGTACCAGAACAACAGAAGGGTCACAACACCACCTTGGTAGTACCAGAACAACAGAAGGGTTACAACACCACTTTGGTAGTACCAGAACAACAGAAGGGTCACAACACCACCTTGGTAGTACCAGAACAACAGAAGGGTCACAACACCACCGTGGTAGTACCAGAACAACAGAAGGGTCACAACAACACCTTGGTAGTACCAGAACAACAGGAGGGGCACAACACCACCTTGGTAGTACCAGAACAACAGAAGGGTCACAACAACACCTTGGTAGTACCAGAACAACAGGGGGGGCACAACACCACCTTGGTAGTGCCAGAACAACAGAAGGGTCACAACACCGCCGTGGTAGTACCAGAACAACAGAAGGGTCACAACAACACCTTGGTAGTACCAGAACAACAGGAGGGGCACAACACCACCTTGGTAGTACCAGAACAACAGAAGGGTCACAACACCACCTTGGTAGTACCAGAACAACAGAAGGGTCACAACACCACCTTGGTAGTACCAGAACAACAGGAGGGGCACAACACCACCTTGGTAGTGCCAGAACAACAGAAGGGTCACAACACCACCTTGGTAGTACCAGAACAACAGGAGGGGCACAACACCACCTTGGTAGTACCAGAACAACAGAAGGGTCACAACAACACCTTGGTAGTAACAGAACAACAGAAGGGTCACAACACCACCGTGGTAGTACCAGAACAACAGAAGGGTCACAACACCACCTTGGTAGTACCAGAACAACAGAAGGGTTACAACACCACCTTGGTAGTACCAGAACAACAGAAGGGTCACAACACCACCGTGGTAGTACCAGAACAACAGAAGGGTCACAACACCACCTTGGTAGTACCAGAACAACAGAAGGGGCACAACACCACCTTGGTAGTACCAGAACAACAGAAGGGTCACAACACCACCTTGGTAGTACCAGAACAACAGAAGGGTTACAACACCACTTTGGTAGTACCAGAACAACAGAAGGGTCACAACACCACCTTGGTAGTACCAGAACAACAGAAGGGTCACAACACCACCGTGGTAGTACCAGAACAACAGAAGGGTCACAACAACACCTTGGTAGTACCAGAACAACAGGAGGGGCACAACACCACCTTGGTAGTGCCAGAACAACAGAAGGGTCACAACACCACCGTGGTAGTACCAGAACAACAGAAGGGTCACAACAACACCTTGGTAGTACCAGAACAACAGGAGGGGCACAACACCACCTTGGTAGTGCCAGAACAACAGAAGGGTCACAACACCACCGTGGTAGTACCAGAACAACAGAAGGGTCACAACAACACCTTGGTAGTACCAGAACAACAGGAGGGGCACAACACCACCTTGGTAGTACCAGAACAACAGAAGGGTCACAACACCACCGTGGTAGTACCAGAGCAACAGGAGGGGCACAACACCACCTTGGTAGTACCAGAACAACAGAAGGGTCACAACACCACCGTGGTAGTACCAGAGCAACAGAAGGGTCACAACACCACCTTGGTAGTACCAGAACAACAGAAGGGTCACAACACCACCGTGGTAGTACCAGAGCAACAGAAGGGTCACAACACCACCTTGGTAGTACCAGAACAACAGAAGGGTCACAACACCACCGTGGTAGTACCAGAGCAACAGAAGGGTCACAACACCACCGTGGTAGTACCAGAACAACAGGAGGGTCACAACACCACTTTGGTAGCTCTGCAGCGGGATGGTTTCATCCGACTGTGATGTATCACGATAGTCACAAGTGAACCCTAAGTTTCCTTGGGTCGAATCTCAACCTTGTTCTGTGCAACCTTGAGTCGAGCCCCATAAGCAGTTCTGTACACGAATGGTCTCAAGATAAGACTCTCACCATCAAGTGTAAACAAACTTTTCGACGTTAACAGTTTTGTAACAATAATTAACATTATCCTTGGCAAGACAACAGCGCGTGGTACTTGGAAAGGTCAATATTGTGGGTGAACTCTCTGTGATGGGAACTAGGGTGAACAGGACCCCGTGATGGGAACTAGGGTGAACAGTCCCATGATGGGAACTAGGGTGAACAGGACCCTGTGTCGGGAACTAGGGTGAACAGTCCCATGATGGGAACTAGGGTGAACAGGACCTAGTTGCCAATCTTCCCCACTGCCACGGAACCAGTACAGGACGGGTCTGGCTGTGTTCTGACCTGATTTAACCCATGGCCATCACTAAGGTCCCGGGCCCCAGGAGCTGATGCTCCCCCATGGCCATTACCACGGGGCAGGGTTCCCCCAGGAGCCGCTCCCCCATGGCCATTACCACGGGGCAGGGTTCCCCCAGGAGCCGCTCCCCCATGGCCATTACCACGGGGCAGGGTTCCCCCAGGAGCCGCTCCCCCCATGGCCATTACCACGGGGCAGGGTTCCCCCAGGAGCTGATGCTCCCCCATGGCCATTACCACGGGGCAGGGTTCCCCCAGGAGCTGATGCTCCCCCATGGCCATTAACACGGGGCAGGGTTCCCCCAGGAGCCGCTCCCCCATGGCCATTACCACGGGGCAGGGTTCCCCCAGGAGCTGATGCTCCCCCATGGCCATTAACACGGGGCAGGGTTCCCCCAGGAGCCGCTCCCCCATGGCCATTACCACGGGGCAGGGTTCCCCCAGGAGCTGATGCTCCCCCATGGCCATTACCACGGGGCAGGGTTCCCCCAGGAGCCGCTCCCCCCATGGCCATTACTACGGGGCAGGGTTCCCCCAGGAGCTGATGCTCCCCCATGGCCATTAACACGGGGCAGGGTTCCCCCAGGAGCCGCTCCCCCATGGCCATTACCACGGGGCAGGGTTCCCCCAGGAGCTGATGCTCCCCCATGGCCATTACCACGGGGCAGGGTTCCCCCAGGAGCCGCTCCCCCATGGCCATTAACACGGGGCAGGGTTCCCCCAGGAGCCGCTCCCCCCATGGCCATTACTACGGGGCAGGGTTCCCCCAGGAGCTGATGCTCCCCCATGGCCATTACCACGGGGCAGGGTTCCCCCAGGAGCCGCTCCCCCATGGCCATTACCACGGGGCAGGGTTCCCCCAGGAGCTGATGCTCCCCCATGGCCATTAACACGGGGCAGGGTTCCCCCAGGAGCCGCTCCCCCATGGCCATTACCACGGGGCAGGGTTCCCCCAGGAGCTGATGCTCCCCCATGGCCATTACCACGGGGCAGGGTTCCCCCAGGAGCCGCTCCCCCCATGGCCATTACTACGGGGCAGGGTTCCCCCAGGAGCTGATGCTCCCCCATGGCCATTAACACGGGGCAGGGTTCCCCCAGGAGCCGCTCCCCCATGGCCATTACCACGGGGCAGGGTTCCCCCAGGAGCTGATGCTCCCCCATGGCCATTACCACGGGGCAGGGTTCCCCCAGGAGCCGCTCTGGCATACGCTGTGTTTGCCAAAGATTTTGACCCCCACCTCAGGCAAATAAAAAAATAAAAAAGATGAACTCACATGTGTACCTTTTGCTTGTCAAGCACAGTTAGGAGAGTCGTTCACTGATTAGCAACTGTTTACTCTAACGATCTCGACTCATTTCCTCCTCGTGAGTCTCGGGCGTTCGCCTCCTGCTTCTATAATGCATCCACTAATTACTGGTAAAGCCGGAGAGGCTGAGGGCGAGCAGGCACAGCCAGGCTAGCATCACCGTCAAGAGCAAACATTCAATAAAACTTTAACAGAATTTTATAATATGTTTATAATATTAATTATAATAAATCTAGTAATAAAACGATATAATAATAATTGGTACTGACGTTAGATTCTCAATATTACATAACTTGATCCTTTTGTCATGGATTACGACCAAGTGTTGTTTAAAGTCTTTGTGTTCAACACTGGTGGTCGAGGGGTAATGTATACTAAGTAGTGTATATACACACTGTATATACACACTATTTATATACACTCGGTGTATATACACAGAGAGAGTTTACTGGCCACACCTCCGTCAACAGATGGTGGTGAACTTGCCACACCTCCGTCAACAAATGGGGCCAGATTCACGAAAGCACTTACGCAAACACTTACGAACCTGAACATCTTTTCTCAATCTTTGGCGGTTTTGTTTCTAATTATTAAACAGGTAATAAGCTCCGAAGCACCAGGAGGCTGTTTATAACAATAACAACAGTTGAATGGAAAGTTTTCATGCTTGTAAACTGTTTAATAAATGGAACCAAAGCCGTCAAATATTGAGGAAAGATGTACACGTTCGTAAGTGCTTGCGTAAGTGCTTACGTGAATCTGGCCAATGGTCTTTGTCTTCCCTAATGCCTTGGAGCTGGAGAAGAGGTCCCATAGATGGGGTCGCTATCGCCACACACCTCACTCCAGAGAAGGTGTTGATATCGTAGCATCGCTGAAGTTTCAAATTTAGTTCATTTTAACATGGAAAAATGTCTGATAAACATAAGAACTTCTTTACCAAGTTGTCAATACCAAATAATCTCCAAAATCAGACTTTTTTCCAGAATATATATATATATATATATATATATATATATATATATATATATATATATATATATATATATATATATATATATATAATCGACTTGAGAATGGTCAAGTCAAGACAATCGACTTGAGAATGGTCCAGGACGGACCGAAACGTCGTCGTCCCTTCAATTTCTAGTGTGTGGTCTGGTCAACATATATATAATGTATCTCCGTCCTAAGATGAACAGCATCCTTTTTTAAACACAATCTTTCAAACAGGTGAGTGATCAGTGAGATCCTGTAATGATGCTAACCACTTTAAGCAAGTTTCAAAGAATCATCACTGAAAGCAAACTGTAATAACCTTGGACGCTAAATCTTTACGCTGAATTAAAACTGATTCTCAATACTGTCATTATCTGCTGCGTCTTATATTGTTCTTACATACTCATTAATCTTTCTGTCGTATTTACAACGCCATCATTAGTCATTCCTTTGCAATAAAACCAGTTTAATCTATATTTTTCCAACTACATAATCATTTCAGCACGGAATATATATATATATATATATTGTGACGATAATCTCCTTCAAGAGATTGAGCCTGCTCTTCCCTCCAAAGTACGTCGATATATACATCTATATAAAACTAGTATGGATGAAATATCCAACAACGACAACAACACCAAGTTTTGCCAGAAGCGCAAAACGTATGCAGCCAGGAACACCTGCTCCACCTCGAACCACCAAACTACCTGTCTTGTCGCCTGCTCATCGCTGATTGGCTGCGGGTCCAGTTGCAACTGCACTCCACCCACCACACTACTTGATGTCTGGGGCCACACGACCACCAAATCTCAGAATATCCAGTGGTTTCATCAGCTAGGTTAACACGTCCCGTTGGTAGACTAAGCTGTGGCTTACGTGTACTAAGAGAGGTGATAGCTTAAAGCCAATATTCCTGCACCTCTTATTTGATTGTATATTGCTCACTTGTTATTACTCACTTGTCTTAACGTAACTTTTCATTTTGTCATTTGATTATTCTTATTATTTTGATTGATTGATTTTATTTTACGAATTTGTATGTCCATTTTATTCATGTTTTGCTTTTCTAACGTAATTAAAATTTCATTGTTAAATTTAATTGTGCTTTGTGTCTTCTCATTACCTTACCACAGACGAAGTTCCAGATTTTCTTTTTTTGTTTCTATATGTGACGAGGCCATACCCCTAGCTTTTGAACAGCCGAACACCAACGCGTTACCGTCACAATATATATAGTGTCTTGTGTTTATGATATCAATCCTATCCAGTAAGTTAAACAAATCCTCTTTCCATATTTATATAATTAAAAACGCAGTGTTGCACAGAAAAATCAATATTATAATATCCAGCTAACAAGCTGGATATTATATTCTCCAGTAAATGGTAGATGAGAAAGCAGCTGGGATCCGGGATTCTAAATCCTTTGCAAATAAGTATTTCTTCTCAGATCTTGTCGTATTATTGAGAGGGACGCCGTTTCAACTTTTGTGCAAACTTTTTATTGTAAATTGTTCTCACCATTTCCAAAATGGCTTGGAATACAAAAAAAAATCAGTATCTGTTTTTTTTTTTTGGCAAATCAATTTACAATTAAATATACTGACTTTTGCAGTTTGTCATCAAGAGAAGTTAATTTAACAAGAACTTGTGTTGAGAAATTTAGTTTATGTAGACTTATTTGGAAATATTTAAGGTGTTAGTCACCGAGTTCTGTGTTTTGGTTCCAAATGCCTTGTTTTGTTGTAGAGGATTTAAACGTTCATTAACAAGAATTTTATAACAACACACAGTAGCTTGGGAATATTTGCTTCCCTTTACTCAGTTGATAAAGTATCTAAAAAAAATTCCCTACCTCACCTCTTCTATTGTCACCTCACCTCTACTCCTCCTCACGAGAAGAGGAGAGATTGTCTGGGATTGGAGGCCAGACATTTGGGGGCCTAGTCTCAACCAACTTTGCATGATGAATGGTCTGTGGTACGGGACTGTCAAAGGCTGGTCGGGATGAATCCTGTGGTCCCATTTTGAGGAGGGTCGGGGGTCGGGCCCCATGGTGACCTCCCATATAAAATTAGTTGAATATTGCTCGCCGAGGCCTTAGACTTCAAGATTCGAAAACAGTAAACGTCAATTCAGTACAGTATTAACATTCTGAGAAATAGAGGAGAGGAGAGAGTGGAGAAAGAAGACGGGAGGAAGGGAAAGAGAAGTGAGACAGGGGGAGACTGGTAGAGAGAGAGAGAGAGAGAGAGAGAGAGAGAGAGAGAGAGAGAGAGAGAGAGAGAGAGAGAGAGAGAGACCCCAAACTCACCCGAGTGCCTCTTCTAGTATCTATAAAAGCATCTTCGAGGATGAGGGCCGAACACTTGGGACCAGCCACACTCAACTCTCCAGACTGAAGCATTGTGGCTTAGGAGTGTCATAGGCCAATTGGGGGTTGGCACCAGTGCCACAATTTCAGAAATATCAAAACAATGCAATACCCCCCCCCCTCTTCCCTACGATTTTCATAAAGTTCGAAATAGAAATTGTGTTTTTCATAGTATTATTTAACAGTTTCAGGACCTCGTAAACTGTAATTTACAGAAAGTGAGAGGTCAGGAAGGTGGGGAGGTGGAGAGGGTCGGAGGGGAAGATTGAGAGGGAAAGAGAGGGGGAGAGTTGAGAGAAGAGTGGAGGAGAGGAGAGGATGAGGGGAGAGGATGAGGGGAGAGGATGAGAGGGGGGCTAAGAGGGAGAAGGGGTGCCGAGGAGTGGGGAGGGGAAGGACGCAAGGGGAAGATGGGGTTGGAGGAGGGATGGAAAAGAAGGGAGAGCTCGAAAGAGAGGGGTGGGAAAGGGTGCAAGGGTGCAAGGGAGAAGAATTTGGAGGAAGTAAAAAGGGGGAGAGGGAAGGGACGATAAAATGATGTACAGGACAGGAGGCGACATCACCGGACACAACCGGACCCCACACATACCTCTCCTGCATCACACACACATCTCTCGAGTCGTAAAACTCATTACCATATACCACAAGCATCTACACACAACAGTCTTAACACAAGACCTTTACGGAATCAATAACAAATCATTTTTTTCCCCTGGGTAATATATATAATATCTAGAGCACCACTCTCAGCAGACGTGACGTGAGCCCCTGAAGCTTCCAGGAAGGTCCCTGTGCATGCCGTGCATGAGTCGCCCATAACACTTACGCAGATTTATACAAGAGTCTGCTAAAAGGGTCTGCACCAACCGCGTCGTATTGAAAGAATATTTATGGTAGAAAAATGGTGTTGAATAACATATATATATATATTATATATATATATATATATATATATATATATATATATATATATATATATATATAAAATATGCTGGCTCTAAGGGGGGTGCTTACTTGGGGGGGGGGAGGGAGGGATGAAGTGGGCGAGTGGTATTAAGAGTCTATAGTCACCACCTGGCCAGGCCAGCTGGTCCCAGGATTTGACAGCAGCGATTGTGTGGAAAGCTTTTTAACAGTCAGGTCATGACATAGTTAACTTCAGTGAGGTGTACCTGTGGTAAAGGTGGGGGGGGGAGGGAAAGGTGGAGCTAGTATTGTTAGACCCAGGTCGCAAACAGAGCCAGATACACCCAGGCCTAGCGCCAGATACACCCAGCGATAAAGCCAGATACACCCGGCGTTAGAGCCAGATACACCCGGCGATAGAGCCAGATACACCCAGCGATAGAGCCAGATACACCCAGCGATAAAGCCAGATACACCCGACGATAGAGCCAAATACACCTGGCGATAGAACCAGATACACCCAGGGCTAGAGCCAGATACACCCAGGGGCTAGAGCCAGATACACCCAGGGGCTAGAGCTAGATACACCCAGGGGCTAGAGCCAGATACACCCAGGGGCTAGTGCTAGATACACCCAGGGGCTAGAGCCAGATACACCCAGGGGCTAGAGTTAGATACACCCAGGGGCTAGTGCTAGATACACCCAGGGGCTAGAACTAGATACACCCAGGGGCTAGAGCCAGTTACACCCAGGGGCTAGAGCTAGATACACCCAGGGGCTAGAGCTAGATACACCCAGGGGCTAGAGCTAGATACACCCAGGGACTAGAGCTAGATACACCCAGGGGCTAGTGCTAGATACACCCAGGGGCTAGAGCTAGATACACCCAGGGGCTAGAGCCAGTTACACCCAGGGGCTAGAGTTAGATACACCCAGGGGCTAGTGCTAGATACAGCCAGGGGCTAGAGCTAGATAAACCCAGGGGCTAGAGCCAGTTACACCCAGGGGCTAGAGCTAGATACACCCAGGGGCTAGAGCTAGATACACCCAGGGATAGAGCCAGATACACCCAGGGGCTAGAGCTAGATACACCCAGGGGCTAGAGCTAGATACACCCAGGGATAGAGCCAGATACACCCAGGGGCTAGAGCTAGATACACCCAGGGGCTAGAGCCAGTTACACCCAGGGGCTAGAGTTAGATACACCCAGGGGCTAGTGCTAGATACAGCCAGGGGCTAGAGCTAGATAAACCCAGGGGCTAGAGCCAGTTACACCCAGGGGCTAGAGCTAGATACACCCAGGGGCTAGAGCTAGATACACCCAGGGATAGAGCCAGATACACCCAGGGGCTAGAGCTAGATACACCCAGGGGCTAGAGCTAGATACACCCAGGGATAGAGCCAGATACACCCAGGGGCTAGAGCTAGATACACCCAGGGGCTAGAGCTAGATACACCCAGGGGCTAGAGTCAGATACACCCAGGGGCTAGAGCTAGATACACCCAGGGACTAGAACTAGATACACCCAGGGATAGAGCCAGATACACCCAGGGGCTAGAGCTAGATACACCCAGGGGCTAGAGCTAGATACACCCAGGGGCTAGAGTCAGATACACCCAGCGATAGAGCCAGATACACCCAGGGGCTAGAGTCAGATACACCCAGGGCTAGAGCCAGATACACCCGGCGATAGAGCCAGATACACCCGGCGATAGAGCCAGATAACACCCAGCGATAGAGCCAGATACACCCGGCGATAGAGCCAGATAACACCCAGCGATAGAGCCAGATACACCCGGCGATAGAGCCAGAAACACCCAACGATAGAGCTAGATACACCCAGCGATAGAGCCAGAAACACCCAACGATAGAGCTAGATACACCCAGCGATAGAGCTAGATACACCCAGCGATTGAGCCAGATACACCCGGCGATAGAGCCAGAACCAAGGGATAATGACGTCAACTGTGGTTAACCCCCTATTGTTGTTGTCTTAGATTCAGCTACTTAGAACACAAGTTCAAAAGTAGCACGGGCTATGGTGAGCCCGAAGTGGACTTACCCGGCACAGGAGCGTGGGCTGTGACGTTGGTTAACCCCGGATGAGGGGTTAACCAACCCCTCATCCGGGGTCAACCCCTCATATATGAGGGGTCATATATGGAGTCAAGTGATGAACACGACTCGTGTTGAACCTGTCCCTCACCTGAGGCCTAATTGGCTGTGTAGATCGGGTAATGTAATTACAGCAGCGATTAAATAAACTATATATGAACATATATGAACTATATATTTATTTTATAATCAGATAACGCAATACAACGTCGAATAGTGTATACAGCAGAAAGAAAAAAGAGACGTAACTCAGTACTAGAGTTTATTAATCAACTTCAAAAGAGCAAACAGTCTCCGTTGTAGCACAAGCAAACTCATCACTTGTAAAATCATCATTAAACAGAACGGAAAACGTAGTTACCACCAACAGGAGCTGTCATGGGCGGTGATAGCACCCGTTGTGAGCCAGATCAACGCGAGCACAGGAAGAACTCTCAATAACAAAGCACACACAGGGGAAAGCAAAGGTGTTCAGAGCCGTAAAGGCATCAAAACGCAGCTCAATGATGAAGATGTAATGTCATTGTTGTTTATCCAGCCGTGCTCGGCCAAGTCCCCGCCCGACCACCTCCAGCCGTGCTCGGCCAAGTCCCCGCCCGACCACCTCCAGCCGTGCTCGGCCAAGTCCCCGCCCGACCACCTCCAGCCGTGCTCGGCCAAGTCCCCGCCCGACCACCTCGAGCCGTGCTCGGCCAAGTCCCCGCCCGACCACCTCCAGCCGTGCTCGGCCAAGTCCCCGCCCGACCACCTCGAGCCGTGCTCGGCCAAGTCCCCGCCCGACCACCTCCAGCCGTGCTCGGCCAAGTCCCCGCCCGACCACCTCCAGCCGTGCTCGGCCAAGTCCCCGCCCGACCACCTCCAGCCGTGCTCGGCCAAGTCCCCGCCCGACCACCTCCAGCCGTGCTCGGCCAAGCCTCCGCCCGACCACCTCCAGCCGTGCTCGGCCAAGTCCCCGCCCGACCACCTCCAGCCGTGCTCGGCCAAGTCCCCGTCCGACCACCTCCAGCCGTGCTCGGCCAAGTCCCCGCCCGACCACCTCCAGCCGTGCTCGGCCAAGTCCCCGCCCGACCACCTCCAGCCGTGCTCGGCCAAGTCCCCGCCCGACCACCTCCAGCCGTGCTCGGCCAAGTCCCCGCCCGACCACCTCCAGCCGTGCTCGGCCAAGTCCCCGCCCGACCACCTCCAGCCGTGCTCGGCCAAGTCCCCGCCCGACCACCTCCAGCCGTGCTCGGCCAAGCCCCGCCCGACCACCTCCAGCCGTGCTCGGCCAAGTCCCCGCCCGACCACCTCCAGCCGTGCTCGGCCAAGTCCTCGCCCGACCACCTCCAGCCGTGCTCGGCCAAGTCCCCGCCCGACCACCTCCAGCCGTGCTCGGCCAAGTCCCCGCCCGACCACCTCCAGCCGTGCTCGGCCAAGCCTCCGCCCGACCACCTCCAGCCGTGCTCGGCCAAGCCTCCGCCCGACCACCTCCAGCCGTGCTCGGCCAAGTTCCCGCCCGACCACCTCCAGCCGTGCTCGGCCAAGTTCCCGCCCGACCACCTCCAGCCGTGCTCGGCCAAGCCCCCGCCCGACCACCTCTAGCCGTGCTCGGCCAAGCCCCCGCCCGACCACCTCCAGCCGTGCTCGGCCAAGTCCCCGCCCGACCACCTCCAGCCGTGCTCGGCCAAGCCCCCGCCCGACCACCTCCAGCCGTGCTCGGCCAAGTCCCCGCCCGACCACCTCCAGCCGTGCTCGGCCAAGCCCCGCCCGACCACCTCCAGCCGTGCTCGGCCAAGTCCCCGCCCGACCACCTCCAGCCGTGCTCGGCCAAGTCCCCGCCCGACCACCTCCAGCCGTGCTCGGCCAAGTCCCCGCCCGACCACCTCCAGCCGTGCTCGGCCAAGTCCCCGCCCGACCACCTCCAGCCGTGCTCGGCCAAGTCCTCGCCCGACCACCTCCAGCCGTGCTCGGCCAAGTCCCCGCCCGACCACCTCCAGCCGTGCTCGGCCAAGTCCCCGCCCGACCACCTCCAGCCGTGCTCGGCCAAGCCCCCGCCCGACCACCTCTAGCCGTGCTCGGCCAAGTCCCCCCCCCCCCCATCAGAACCTCAAAATGACACATTCCACAATGTTACGGAACCGAGTATTCAGAATCAATAATATTCTCATATAAATTAATTTTATTATATATTAGAATTGCGTGTATAGTTAGCTCTCAGTTAGGTTATTTGTTACAGTTCTGTTGGTAATTATATATTATCGCGGTATATAAATGAAGCATTAAATGATGTGGGATTCGAACCCAAGAAGTAAACAAGGAACTTTTAGAGAAAACTTGGAACGTAATCAGCTGGAGGTGGTGTGGATGAGCGCGTCCTCATACACAATTGCTAAATGCTCTTTAATCCAGCCGGCAAACCCCCTGTTTATGAATGAAAAACACTACACACACGACTCACAACTTTGTGCGTTCGAACTTTTCTTGAGCAGTGTTCGACTCTCTTCCTGCACTTGGATCACATTTTTCTAAAGCCGTCGCCGACGTCATACAATTAAAAGCAGTTGCCAGTGGAACCAAAACACCAAAATAAATAGACCTAGCTATATACTGTATATAATCATATAAATTTATATTTTCTAAGATAAATAACTTATTTTAGATTCGGCCCCAGCTTGGGCAAGCACAGCGTGAGGATGGGTCAGGGTCAGCCCCAGCTTGGGCAAGCACAGAGTGAGGATGGGTCAGGGTCAGCCCCCAGCTTGGGCAAGCACAGCGTGAGGATGGGTCAGGGTCAGCCCCAGCTTGGGCAAGCACAGAGTGAGGATGGGTCAGGGTCAGCCCCAGCTTGGGCAAGCACAGCGTGAGGATGGGTCAGGGTCAGCCCCAGCTTGGGCAAGCACAGCGTGAGGATGGGTCAGGGTCAGCCCCAGCTTGGGCAAGCACAGCGTGAGGATGGGTCAGGGTCAGCCCCAGCTTGGGCAAGCACAGCGTGAGGATGGGTCAGGGTCAGCCCCCAGCTTGGGCAAGCACAGAGTGAGGATGGGTCAGGGTCAGCCCCCAGCTTGGGCAAGCACAGAGTGAGGATGGGTCAGGGTCAGCCCCCAGCTTGGGCAAGCACAGAGTGAGGATGGGTCAGGGTCAGCCCCCAGCTTGGGCAAGCACAGAGTGAGGATGGGTCAGGGTCAGCCCCCAGCTTGGGCAAGCACAGAGTGAGGATGGGTCAGGGTCAGCCCCCAGCTTGGGCAAGCACAGCGTGAGGATGGGTCAGGGTCAGCCCCAGCTTGGGCAAGCACAGCGTGAGGATGGGTCAGGGTCAGCCCCAGCTTGGGCAAGCACAAAGTGAGGATGGGTCAGGGTCAGCCCCCAGCTTGGGCAAGCACAAAGTGAGGATGGGTTAGGGTCAGCCCCAGCTTGGGCAAGCACAGCGTGAGGATGGGTAGAGTAGCTCAGGGGTGTG
This sequence comes from Procambarus clarkii, assembly GCF_040958095.1. Lineage (NCBI taxonomy): Eukaryota > Metazoa > Arthropoda > Malacostraca > Decapoda > Cambaridae > Procambarus > Procambarus clarkii. The sequence goes on along the minus strand of NC_091197.1, from coordinate 7,987,927 downwards.
AGGCAGGACTGGAGAGGGGTGTGGGGAGGATGGGAAGATGCTGGGAACTATGAGAGACACACACACCTTCCCACTGTAGACGATGCTTGCCTCACAGCTTCCTCTCCAGTCCTCCATCGTCTCAACACCTAATTCCAAAACTAATTTTTTTCCCTTAAGTACAGAGAAAAAAGGTCCAGAAAGCTTCTAATTATATAACTCTTGAGGCTATCACTAAACAGCACCAGACACCAGCAGCCGTGCTGACACCAGCATCTGTAAACATTGCAGGCCCTCCTGGCGGGCCTCTACACATTACTACACTCACTATAACCCAAACTTTACAACACAGCAGTCCGCACTATACGATTTTATTTAAAGTTTGTTACGGAAACAAGTTAATATTCAAGGTCGTTGTTCAACAAGATCTTAACAACATAGTCTAGAATCATCGCTATTCATAATCTTCACGACTCATGATTTCCACTACACAATATAATTAAGCATGCTCCACACTAATCGTTATCTTCACTATGCAATAGTGTCACTACACACAATCTTTACTCCACACAAGGTTGAATATCATAGTTTGCGCGATTTTTACCCAATATTGTGGTAGCTAGTCTTACCGTTTTCTCTCAAGAGAATTTACATAAATCCATTTTCTTTGTTTCTTCGGAATGGATAACTAGTTTAAAAATACAGAAAATTTAATACCTGTCTGGATATCCCTAATAAACACCATCTCCTCTCTACGCAACGTTGTGTGCTGCCTTCACGATATATAGTGACACAATATATAATGATTATTTAGAGTTTATCGAACGTTCACCGAGAAATTTACGCTAATACTATCTTTGGTTGACCACGTTCGGGGTAAGCTCTCGGGTACAGGGTTAAACGATGACCCAGCGTCACTAGTGTACTGGAAAACTAATGAATCTTACCTTTTGAATGTCATGATTTACAGAAATCATGTTTTGAAGAATAGGCTGGTGGAAAGGCGTAGTATTCTTGAAAGACTAAGATCGTGTCGTGTCAGAGACAGTGATGGTGATGGAACTGTGTGTAATTTCTTCACCGTGTGCACGGTCCCGGGCCACAGTTTCTCTGGCCGTCATAGCGAGAGGGACGTCAACGTCACGGTTGGGGCAACTGACAGTGACTGGCTCCGTAGTGTGATGATGCTTCATGACATCGGAGAGAGGTTCGCTTACCCGAACCCCTAACACTTCGGGTGAGTAAACCGCTATGACGTCACCAGATTACGGTCGTGTGCCCTTGGGGGATGGGTTCAGACCGTCCTCATAAACAATGGGCAAATGCTCGTTAATCCAGCCGCCAAACTCCCCGCTTTTCTAGGAATAAAGGTTTACAAACGACTCACACCTGATAACGTTTGAACATTTCTCGAACAATGCTTCGCTGACGACCTCTGTTCGAACAGGAACGCAAGAAATGTTTCACCCACGTACTTCAAATACCAGCCAGTCCTCCAAACAAAGACCTAAAAGTGATTCCATGCACCCGCTGTTTATTAATGAAAAACAGTTTACACACGACTCACATCTGTTGACGTTCGAACACTTCCGGAACAAGTGCTTCACTGACGAATTTTGTTCGAACCACAACGCTATAAATGCTTCACCCACGTACTACAAATACAAATAATCGCCAACAGAACCTAAACATCTAACCTAACCTTACCTATGCCTATAGATGCACAATATGCTAATATATTATGATATTAATTTTGAGAAAATTCCTGTTATGAATGAACAGCATTTACAAATTTATGAAGGCGTCTGTGGGGTCGACCGCTGGATGTAATGGACTTGAGTCGAGGACGGGTTGGTAAGTGGTGTGTAAACAGTTTTTCATTCATAAACAGGGGAATATATATATAATGACCCAAAAGATTATAAATGAAACAATGGGTTTTATAATGATATAAGTCTTTGGTCACTATAAAATCACCAAAAAAAACTAATACAGTATAACTAAGAGACTAATACAGTATATAAATCTTAGTCATTATAAAAGGCCTTGGGGCATGGTAATATATCTTAATTCTTAAGGCTTTTTACAACAGCCCTAAGGCCTTAATTCTACCAATTAAAGTTTTTTTTCAAATGGTTTACTGGTTTATGTGATAACTTAAGGCTCTTATATTGCCTCCGGGCTTACATTGCACAAGACTTAAATCTTACATAGCGCGCTAAGGATGAAGTAATTAAATATTTACATTACCAGGTAAAGCTGACCAAGCTACCGTACGTTGGTATAATTACATAATGGATAACGTAATATCACCAAGCTTAAAGCTCTACCTCATGGTAGAGCTTTAAGCTTGGTGGCTTAAGGCATTAATAATGAGGAATGGATTGAATAATAAGCCACTTCACTATGACGCGAAGTCTAACTCATTCATGATGAGAGGCTGATACAATGTACAAAAAAGTCTGAAGTAATGACAGAAGACTGATTAAGGCTTCAGTAATAATCCCGTGAGAAAGTTCCCTTCACCAGCTTCAGAAGAGAAAAGTAATTATGAGGAGCAACCGCTCAGCCAGGGATATGAGGCCCAGGATCTGGGATATGTGAACAGTGAGAAGGAACGGCGCTACACTTTCTAGATCATCGGGGGATCGAACACCAGCCCTGCAACACACGGGACGCTCACTTTACCCACCAGACTATGTGGGGCGGGCATAGAAGTATTGCCAAAATAACATAATATATAAGACTGAGGCCCCACAAGACATGAGGATGGCTACACAAGGGACATAACACAGAAGCCCCCACACTACCTCTAACATCAGAAAGGCTACCTGCAGATTTTGGCGGAACTATCTCACATCTTCTGGCCTTCAATCTTAGACGGACAGACATTCTGTTGATTAGATATTTATTGCATTTTTTGTTACAATAGTATTCATTTATAGGAGATGGTGTTGTGTTGGTGTTCCTTCGGGCTGTTCCTTCGGGTCAGGTTGGTCTCGAGTCTCAAATGCCTCCCACACGTCATTGTTTGGGGTAACTTTGCATTTCATAATAGCTTCTACCGGGCATTTCTGAAGCGCGTCTCTGTCCAGGGAAATTCGGGTTTCCTCTATTGCCTACACCAGGAGCCGCTGAAGCCCGTCTGTGATCAAGGTAGCTTGGGCCTTCACGGTTGCCTACACCAGGAGCCGCTGAAGCCCGTCTGTGATCAAGGTAGCTTGGACCTTCACGGTTGCCTACACCAGGAGCCGCTGAAGCCCGTCTCTGATCAAGGTAGCTTGGGCCTTCACGGTTGCCTACACCAGGAGCCGCTGAAGCCCGTCTGTGATCAAGGTAGCTTGGGCCTTCACGGTTACCTACACCAGGAGCCGCTGAAGCCCGTCTGTCTCTTGGAAGATAATTCTTTTCAATATCTTTTCCTATGGCGGCCTCGGAGGCGCGCCGTGGTCCAGAGTGACCAGGGCCAAGTCGGCCTGGAGCAGGCGCCTGCGAGGAACGTCTCAAACCCGGGTAGGCCTCACTATTTCTTCTTGCATCGCCTACTTGAGACTTACGCCTTTCTCCATAGTGTGTGTAGTCACTTCCGCTTGCAGTAGGTACCTGAGACGGGCGCCTCTGTCCATGGTTAACATCTATATTTTCGGTTGTAGGATGTGACGGACGTCTCTGTCCAAGATCAACATCAAGAGTTCTGGTTGTAGGATGTGACGGACGTCTCTGTCCATGACTATCATCGAGAATTCCTGCTGTAGAAGGCGCCTGTGACGGACGTCTCTGTCCATGACTATCATCGAGAATTCCTGCTGTAGAAGGCGCCTGTGACGGACGTCTCTGTCCATGACTATCACCGAGAATTCCTGCTGTAGAAGGCGCCTGTGACTGACGTCTTTGTTCAAGATAAGCTTGACTATATTTTCTTGCGCCGAGGGCTTGCGATGGACCCTTCCAAGGATCAACACTAGCCTGGCTCATTCTTTTTGCATATTGCGCCTGGGACGGCCGTCTGCCTCCCTGGTAAACATCTCCATTAACGCTGCTCCCATTGTTCGCTCCCGAGGGCCGCCGCCCGCCAAACGCTTGTGACTCGCGTCTCACGTATTGTTGATCTCGATTTTCTAACCTAAAATATATAATTATCGTTATTATTAATGTTGTAATTATAATTATTATTCAGATAGTAAATCACAATAACGCCTGAAAATTAGACAGAACACTAGACATAATTAGACATATCTGTAAATAAAGGAATTATGGACATTCCAGTCCGTGGTGGACCACCATCACACCGGGTATAGAGTGAGAGAGTAAAGTAGTATAAATAATATATTAACTTTCCACCTTTTTTTGACACGACTTGGGCCAGGACGGACATACGTTTTTATACGTCAGGCTGCGAGCAGCCGCGTCTAGCAGCCTGGTTGATCAGTCCAGCAACCAGAAGGCCTGGTCGACGACCGGGTTGCGGGGACGCTAAGCCCCCGGAAGCACCTCAAAGTAACCTCAAGGTAGGACCGAACCGTCTTCACTTCCTGTAGCTTCAGTTGTAGGAGTTGTGGGTATTGTTATTAATTACATTTATACTGAGAAAGTTTAAGAAAGCGTATCTCAGAGTTATTAGAAAAGTTAGAGTTAAAGGAAGCGTATAATGCTATTGTTTTGCTGGTCTCCGTATTCGACTTGGCGAGTTGAAGACTGCGTACAATAATTGGTGTTGGATTTGGTAGATTATCGAGTTTATTTTTTAATTTATCTTCCTTGCAGACTTCAATCTGCCCAGTCAAATAGGGAGAATAGTAAACAATAACATTATAGCAGGAAATAAACCTGAAAATAACCAACTATAAGTCAGAGAACTGCTTACATTCTGTAACAAATTTTCGCTCAACAGCTGATAACGGAGCCAACTAGGAACAAAAGTACTCTAGATCTGATCTTTACAAACAAATGTGATCTGATCTTCAGAAATAATCAGGGACATTACAATCTCAGATACCACATACTCGGGTCACAAGCTCACTAAAGTGCAAACTAGCATCAATACTCGTAATAGGTCTAAAAAAAAATATCAAGCGAGAAGGGTTATTCAATAAATGTAATTTTAATAATAAGAGGATTGACTAGGTTGTTGTTGTTGTTAAAGATTCGCTACCTGGAACAAAAAGTTCCAAGTAACACGGGCTATGGTGAGCCCGTAGATTGACTAGGTAAAAATATACATAGAACTTGCAAACATCCATTTAGAAACTGTCTTAAGTAACAAGACTTCCAAACAATGAATAAGACAACTGTCTGCCGAAGCGTACAAAGTCTGCTTGAAACATGTTCCTTTGTTGACGGTCAGAAAGAGAACGCAGACGACACTACAGAAGAAGAAGAAGAAGAAGGATAAAATAACGAAAAAGCCTTAATCATACACGACTCTCCCCCCCAAAAACTAAACTGGAAGATTAAAGTAAGCGAGCAGAAGCTGAAGCGATCATACCGGACTGAAGAAATGGAATTGGATCAGAAAGCCTTACAAGAGATACAAAATAATCCAAAGATACAAAGATACAAGAGATGCAAAATAATATAATAATAATAATTCTGTGGCCAGCGGGCAATGTAGTGAATCTCGTACATTTAATATTTTGTCGTAGTTACTATTTCAACTTGACATTATATGGAGTTTGCCTAAACTATTTCTTTTTATAGCTATTCCTGCTTGTCGATTGCTCTTTACCACTGAAGCTCAGCTTGTCCAGGGAGAGCCACAGGCGCGAGAAGGCACATTATCGAGGTCTACAAGTAAATGTGGGACATCAACACAGCAGATATACAAGTAAGGTCTTGAAATTAACTGACTGAGTCCGCGAGAGAAGCTGAGGTTAAGGAATGACATGAGCAGGTATGGTATGGCAATATGGAGGTAGACCAGATAAATAGGTTGCCACCAACACCATAGAGGCAAATGGTATCGCTAGCTTCTAACATAAGCTTGCTAGTTACACAGAGGAGAAGAGGTGGATCTAGCTGGTCACTACCTAGAATGAGTTTCTACTTTCCTCACTGATCTCCTCTCCTCCTACCACTGTTTACAAAGAAAACATCTCTCTCTACTTTTTCGGTAAGTTAAACATCATTAAAAACCTTCACATACAAAAATAACGTATTTCGTCACAAAATTGAGGATGTTAGTAATACTTACACAGAGCCGGACCGGTCGGAGTCATCGCTTCTATTGTACCTCCTGGTGAAGTAGAAGGTAAAGCCTCCCACTAGCAGCACCAGCAGCACCACTCCGCCAACAGAAGCCCCAACAATCACTCCGACGTTACTCTTTGACTGAATGCCTGGAAGAGTGATGAAGCTAATGTTTGCTTGAGCTCCGAGTCCTGCAACATTGCGAGCCTGGAAATGAAGGATTAACTAGTGAATCACACGAGATTAGGGAGAGATTAACAGCTATGCCAGGTAGATCCTGGGAGAAAAGAAGACATTAACTAGTGAATCCCACGAAAGTAGAGACAGCTCGGCAACTAAGACAAACAGATCAAGCGGTCTCGTTAAATACCGAGCGAGGAAAACAGCAAGGCCTAAATGGGGGAGATAATAGTTTCCAAACTACAATGAAGACTGGTATAAATCATCATCCACAAGAGTGCCTAGCAATACAATGAATACTCGGGGAAGACCAACCTATAAACAGAGATCATGACAAACGACTACCTGGCATGTTTTTACCTGTCACAGGTGAGGCATCTGTACTTATACTCACGAAATGAACGGTATGGTAAACAGCACAGCTCAACTCCAGTGCAATGTCACACAAAACATTTATATTAAAATTAAAATAAATCGAAACCTATGAAAAATCACTTTGCCAATGCAATCGGAAACACTGAAATAGAATCGTAACATATGTAGTATACCGTGTGTTTCTATTACGCCGAACAGATGGCACTGTTTTAAAAAAAGCATGTTTTTACCTGTCACAGGTTTGGCATCTATATAGTAAGTATATAAAAACACGCGCATATTCTAATGGAACGTTGTATCAAAATTTCAAAGCAATTGGTGAAGAACTTTCAAAAGAGTACAGCGTGTGTTGCACTTACGTCCCACAGATGGTGCTGTTTCTCCCCCCCCCCCCCTCAAAAAAAAAAAATTGTTTACCGTGACAGACGTATATATATATATATATATATATATATATATATATATATATATATATATATATATGTCGTACCTAGTAGCCAGAACGCACTTCTCAGCCTACTATGCAAGGCCTGATTTGCCTAATAAGCCAAGTTTTCATGAATTAATTGTTTTTCGACTACCTAACCTACCTAACCTAACCTAACCTAACTTTTTCGGCTACCTAACCAAACCTAACCTATAAAGATAGGTTAGGTTAGGTTAGGTAGGGTTGGTTAGGTTCGGTCATATATCTACGTTAATTTTAACTCCAATAAAAAAAATTGACCTCATACATAATAAAATGGGTAGCTTTATCTTTTCATAAGAAAAAAATTTGATAAAATATATTAATTCATGAAAACTTGGCTTATTAGGCAAATCGGGCCTTGCATAGTAGGCTGAGAAGTGCGTTCTGGCTACTAGGTACGACATATATATATATATATATATATATATATATATATATATATATATATATATATATATATATATATATATATATATATATATACAATCTTTGGACAACACCCACCAGTGGGACTCGAACCCAGAAAGCACAACTACCTTCCAGTAGCTGCCATAACTAGTATGCTTTAACCCACTACACCATCAGACCCTACAAAAGAAGAAGAGACTTCGAGATATATATACATCTTTGATATATATACAAAGTCTCTACTTCTTTTGTAGGGTCTGATGGTGTAGTGGGTTAAAGCATACTAGTTATGGCAGCTACTGGAAGGTAGTTGTGCTTTCTGGGTTCGAGTCCCACTGGTGGGTGTTGTCCAAAGATTGTTAATCTTCACTTGTGGTTTATGCAAGTATAGGCTTATATATATATATATTATATATATATATATATATATATATATATATATATATATATATATATATTATATTTAGTTTATATGTTATATATATTCATTAACGGGTGGTAGGAGAGGAAAAGATTAAAGTATTCAATGAGAATCCACAAGGTCTTCTCTGAACACTATTTATTTTCTTCTTCGAGGATGTGGGTCCCTTTAATTAAACCAGTAGTGGTACCCCTAAAAAAAAAAAAAATATATATATATATATATATATATATATATATATATATATATATATATATATATATATATATATATATATATATATATATAAACTCACTCGGATGCGAGTTTTGAACGTTGCGTCAAAATTTCAAAGCAATTTGTATAGAACTTTTGTAGATTACCGATTTTGAACAAACGGACATTTACACTTTTCTTTATTTAGATATATATATATACACTTAAATAATGTTCTGTTTTGTTTTTACCTGCAAGCTAACAAGGTAGTTAGTGTCGGGCTGGAGGTCTGTAATGACGCGCTTATTAATCCCTAAAGCAATATCTGATTCATTAACGATGGAAGAGCCGGTGTGCCAGGTTAGGTGCCAGGACGTCTGCACGCCGTTGAGGTGCTCAGGCGGGGCCCAAGAGACCTCGGCCCAAGTCCTGCTCTTGTTCACCATCTGCAAGTTAGTCGGCTCAGAGGCCGCTGCTCGCCAACGTGAAACAAGAGAGAAGACACAATTAGCTTTCTGGAATCATTTCGTAAATATATTTATAAAGTTTCAAGACAATATAGAATTGTTGATCTCGGTATTGAAACACTAACATGGGAGATTAGTTCATTGATCATGATGGTTCATATTTTATATAAATACAAGATACACAGGGTTAGTGCTCATGCTGAGTGAAGCATTAAACATATGGCAGTTGATGCTGCTTCGAGGAGAAACTAAGAGTTACTTTATTAAATTTATGATCAAATTGATCTCACTTCTCATCTTTCATGTCAATCTGTGTTTTGCTATTATTGTGAACTTTAATTATTAATTATTCATATTTATTTAATAATTACTCTTACTAAATACTGTTATTTCTGTATATTATAAAACATTGCATGTTATTTAACTTAACCTCATTTAAAATTAAAAATTTGTTAAAAATTAGTTTAAAATATGTAACTATATTCACTGTTAAAACAGGTGCTGTTTATAAATACCTTTCATATAGCTGTCAAATATTTTCAAATATCTCAACAATTCAAAAATGTTCCCATATCTCAATTAATTAAAAGTAATCTCAAATTACACTTGTTCATTTCCTCATATATGTTTTTATACTATACCCACCTTAAAAGCAGTGTATCATTTGCCAAATTTCTTGAACAAAGTATATATGTGATGACGACTCACAACTGATGACTTACGAACACTTCCGGAACAAGTGCTTCACTGACGACTTTTTTTTTCGAACCACAACACTGTAAATGCTTCACCCACGTACTACAAATACAAATAATCGGCAACAGAACCTAATCACCTAGCCTAATCCAGTGCCAGTGCCAGTGCCAGTGCCAAAATATGAACAATATGCTAATATATAATTATATTAATTTATATTTGAGAAAAGTTCTGTTTTGAATGAACAGCATGTTAAAATTGGTGAATGCGTCTTTGAGGTCGACCGCTGGATGGAATGGACTTGGTCTGAGAACGGGTTGAAATAGTCGGCTCAGTCGGATCATAAGTTAGATAAGTGGCAGGTTAGATTCCCGTGCCAGGACTGAAACGTTTGAACACGCTTCGTTTCACCTTATATCTCTATTCACCTGGCGGTAAATAGGTTCCCGGGAGTGTGGTGACTGTTGTGGGTTGCATCCTGTAAAAGGTCAGTGGTTTGCCTAGGGGGGACGTCCATTCCTGTCCCCGAAAGTAGGAATTTGCAAAGAGTTCTTCATTCATAAACAATGGCTTCGGCAGTTGGGTTAACTAGCAGTTGGCCTTTGTTAAGTAGGACTGGACGATCTTAGCAACAAGCCAATGAGACAAGACACGAATCTGTCTTGAATTAACTAATGTATATAACATGTAAAACACGTGGTATACCTCTGTCACGAAACACTACGGGTATACACTAGTAATCACAGAGTAAACCCCTGTCGTATGATCTAAATATTCTACCAGCAGCACACACACACACGTCAGTGTACCTAATCAGGCGCTCCGAAGCTTCGTAAATGTTTCATTTGAACATAATGTATTATTTCCCAGACGAGAGATGCTGGCAAGTGTTGAGTACTTACGCTCCTGGAGAGTGGTGGCCGAGCAGCACCTGGGCGCCTGCTCCTGACCGCCCACACTCAGGCAGGCGTCCACCCTGGTGTAGGGCTCCAGGGACGGGATGACCGCGTCGGTCCACGTCCCATTCACCGTCTCAGTTTTGCTGTCTGAGAGAAACATTTCTCAGTTTATATATATATATATATATATATATATATATATATATATATATATATATATATATATATATATATATATATATATATATATATAATCATCCCTATTATCAGTTTTTTATTTGTCCCTGCCATATTACTGTGACCTATTTTTGGTCTCGACCCCATTACCAAGGTCCGCTTATTTACCCCATTACCATGACGTGTTAGTGAGATATTGGTGTTCAGACGATAACGTCATGTGATCTCTTAGAGCATTATGTCTTGATGTAAATATTTGGACCAAATGACCAGTGAAATATGTTTCACTTGATGATCTTATAGAAATGTGAATTTTTTGTCAATTTTTTTATTGGCAGCTATATGATTACAAATTATTGCCATTACTCTAAATTAAACTGAATTTGCCAAAAAGATCCATATGCTATTTGTAGGGTAAATTATATATAATGATTTGTATAACTCGCTTATGAATATAAAATTAATAATTATTCTATTGTAAAATACTGTCAGACAATAATCAATCATGCAAATTATGTGCCTCATTTGAAAATGAATCCTATTTGTTTGTATCTAACGGGTTTTAATGGATTTATAATGGATCTAATGGACCTAATGGATCATTAATAGATAATGGATCTAATAGATATAATCTAATCTAATGAATTACTGAAGCAATATTTGTTACATGTTCCTTCGTCCCAGGGGATTGAGACTAACCTTGTTGGTTGGACCCCCATAGGACAGTGGCGTTCCATGCCAAGATGTAGTTGGGCACTGTGCACTCAGGCTCGGCCAGGCTCCAAGTAACACTGATTTGTCGATTCACACTATTAATGCAGCTCACTCTCGACACTGAAACAAAACTATTAGTTATATATACAAAATTAACCAATCACATTTAACACTAAAACTGATCAGTTTCTCAAGGACACATATCCATACACACGTGAAAATGAAAGTGTTGAATTATTTATCTTTAGCCACTTTATTGGCACTTATTTCTGACAAATAAAATATGTTAAGAATGAAATGAAATTGGGGCCTGGAATCATCCGAGCAATATAGACCAATTTGAACAAAATAAGACCATTGTTTGTTTTTTTTGAGGTTGGATGTTGAGATGACTCGGTACCCGTTAGGCACAAACTCCACCTCCTGGAGAGTCTGCTGGATGCTGGACTATTGAATTGCTTCTTGGTGACTACTCGATATTAATTGTGTGTGTGTGTGTGTGTGTGTGTGTGTGTGTGTGTGTGTGTGTGTGTGTGTGTGTGTGTGTAAAAAGAAGAAGAGGAGTAGGGAGTGACTGTGATTAAATAGTTGTGTGTAACGTAGATAGTGTTCCAGGCTGTCAGTAGTAAAGATGGTTACAGTGATAAGGGTTGAGAGTAGAGAAGTGAGAATAAACAATTTTTTTTTTAAATCATTACTGTGACAAACTTTGAGAGCAACATGTTGTACTACCCGTGTACAAACAGTGAACAACCAGTGTACTACCACTGTACAACCACTATACAACCAGTGTACAACCAGTGTACAACCAGTGTACAACCAGTGTGCTACCAGTGAATTATCAGTGTACCACCAGTATACAACCAGTGTACCACCAGTATACAACTAGTATACAACCAATACACAACCAGTGAACGATGTTTTTCACGAATATATTCTATCTACGAGAATTTCTTTCAGGTCAGACCAACAATTATATCTTTATATCGCTTACTGAAAAGAATTAGGTAGACAGTGATGACTGGAACACTAAACCCCGAGGCTCGTATCCCATCGAAGATTTTGGATTGTTAGGCATTTATATGAAATATTTAATAGTGCAAATTAAAAGAACATTTTGTAAACCATATACATAGCAACCAAAACCCATTCACGTACCATTGGGCAGATGTGTTTCAATAGTTAATAGATTTCCACAAACTAGACAAATCTAAGTGCAGGCGATGAGTCACAATAACGTGGCTGAAGTATGTTGACCAGACCACACACTAGAAATTGAAGGGACGACGACGTTCCGGTCCGTCCTGGACCATTCTCAAGTCGATTGTGACTTGAAACGTCGTCGAAACGACGAAAACGACGAAACGTCGTCGTCCCTTCAATTTCTAGTGTGTGGTCTGGTCAACATAGACAAATCTAACATTAAGAACACCAATTGTTTATAATGTCCTATATGTATATACCTCCCTGAGTAGGGAAGATACTTACGATAATTTGGGATGATGGCCAGGTCTTGTGCTCCAGCTCCCGGGCCCGCAGACGTGCTGGCTGTAACTGTAACATTGTACTCCACGCAGGGAATGATGGGCTCTATTGTGTACGAGAGCACATCAGCATCCACCGTCTCGTTATACGAATCGCCCTCTAAATCTTCCCACGAGATCGTAAAGGCTATAATCTCGCCGTTCTTCTCCTCAGGATAACCCCAAGAGACACGGAGAGACGTTTGGTCCACCTCAAGACTCAGGTTGACAGGAGGTCCGGGAACTGCAAGATATTTGCATATATATTTCAAGACTTTTTTTTATATATAAAACAGTATAATCGTTCGTGCTAACTTTTTTGGAGTATTAGCAACATTACCGTGATCTGTTTGCTATCTCCAGCTCCCATTACCATAATTATTTAATTGTCTCAGCTCCCATTACCATAATTATTTAATTGTCTCAGCTCCCATTACCATAATTATTTAATTGTCTCAGCTCCCATTACCATGATTATTTAATTGTCTCAGCTCCATTACCATGATTATTTAATTGTCTCAGCTCCATTACCATAATTATTTAATTGTCTCAGCTCCATTACCATGATTATTTAATTGTCTCAGCTCCATTACCATAATTATTTAATTGTCTCAGCTCCATTACCATAATTATTTAATTGTCTCAGCTCCATTACCATGAATATTTAATTGTCTCAGCTCCATTACCATAATTATTTAATTGTCTCAGCTCCATTACCATGATTATTTTACTTGTATCAGCCCCATTACCATGATTATTTTACTTGTATCAGCCCCATTACCATGATTATTTAATTGTCTCAGCTCCATTACCATGATTATTTTACTTGTATCAGCCCCATTACCATGATCTTTTTTATTTGTCCCATTCCCATGCTTTGGAATCTTTATATATATATATATATGTGTGTATCAACTTACAATATAGCAAAGCAGAGCATATTATAACGATGAAGTAAATTCAGAAAGCCTATTGGCCATAAAATGGGAGACATAATTTATATTCACCAGACTGATACATGTCATGTATCATATTGATACATATCATGTATCATATTGATACATATCATGTATCATATTGATACATATCATGTATCATATTGATACATATCATGTATCATATTGATACATATTATGTATCAATGATACGTAGCGTCTAACGAATGTTTAAAACAGTCCCTGTGGTGCAGTGGTAACACCCTTGCCCCACGCTTCGTGAACGATTTGGCCTGGGTACATATCCTGGCCAAATCATAGTCCACCCCGCCTAGTCAATCTGGGGAGGATTGACTAGGCGCCAATCCTTAACTGTACGCCTCTGTTCACCCAGCAGTGAATGGGTACCTGGTGGTTAAACGATTTGATGGGTCGAATTCCAGGGAAAATTAGGATTAAGGCATTACCAGAAGCGCTATGCATGATAGTACCTTTACAGGAATGTAAGAATGGTATATATAAATTAAATAAAGCCATCCTTATACCAAAACAAAAATCTTGAAACACGTAGAAAAAACGAATGAAAGTCGCAAATAACTTTTACATTTTAAAAGTAACTTTTTTTCTGAAGACGTCGCCTCACAGTGTTGCCGGATAACCAGATTTGTAAACTGTCAAAGTTCATTAATAAGTGGAGCACATATCAGTCGCCAATGGCGAATAGTTAATGGTGTAAATTTAAAAAAATCTGTCGTTGCCCACTTGGCAGTCATCGTCACCGTCTTGGCTACCGTATATACAAATATTTACTTTGTTACATGCAAAGATGTGTAATAAAAATAAATCAATACAATCAATAAAGGTTGGGTTAATAATATAATGTAAGACCAAGAAGACCTCTAACCTGCTCATGAAAAGCTCTCCTGACACTTAACGAAACCTCTTGAAAGAGACGGATGTCGTCTATGTCTTCACACGCCCACTTGAGGCCTGTCAGCCCCAACGACCTCAATATATAGGCAAGACAACAACATCACCTTCAAGGCGCCTGACAATGCACAGACAGGAAGGGTCCATCAAGGAACATATTGTCTCAACACACAACCAGATCATCACCAGAGATATCCTGACAAGCAACCCTAAAATAATCGACAGACACATTAATAGCAGACTGAACACCGGCCAGACACTACACATCCATCCATCCCACCCAACCATCAACAAGTGGGTGACATCCGACTCTGGGATCCTCGTGAACAAGACTCAACATCCAACATACTGCCTCAGGCATCACTGAAACATATGAGACTGGGAGGCTTCAGTGGGCACAGTGCTCAGTAAGAGGTTCTTCACCTTGGTTATATATTGAGCTACTTTAGCGAAATTGTATTCTAATGTACGTGGCCTTTGAAAATGTTGACAAAGTCAATAAAACGCCTCTCTTACCACCTGGCAATAATAAAACTGTGAAATGAACTTTTCGCGACTTCCTTCTCAAGTGAACAAAAAAATAAGGAAAATACATAAGATTCGCGCAAGAATCAATAACATATGTATACAAGACCAATATACAATGATGAAATCGAACCCGGGCGCTTAGGAATACGACCCCCGAGTGCTGTCCACTCAGCCACGAGGCCCCCCTGTGTGGGACAAGTGGATCTCACCTTCCTCCAGGGTAGTGGTGGAGCAACACGACCACTCGCCCTCGACCCCATCAACGACCAGGCAGGCGTTGACCTCCGTGTACGGCTCAAGGTCGGCTATGGAGTAGTTAGTGACGGCTCCTGAGAGGGTTATGTTGTCTTCATCTGAAACAAAAACCAAAGTCTTAGTTTTCATCTGAAACAAAAACCAAAGTCTTAGTTTTCATCTGAAACAAAAACCAAAGTCTTAGTTTTCTTCCACACGAGTGTAAAGTGAACACAACCAGGAGTCTTTTCTTAAACTCACTCAGCTTTCTTAAAGCACAAAATATTCATAATCCGGAAATATATGTTTTTGGGTAAAGTTAAATATTTAATTTTTTTTAAAATATCATATTATACTTTTTACTTCTGTAGTACTTACTACTGCTATTATAAAATATTCTTACTGCTGTTATTAATATGGCTACTTCTGGTAACAATAATACTAACAACAATACTAACAATACTAACAATACTAACAATAATAATAATAATAATAATAATAATAATATTAATAATAATTGAAAAACTTACCATGCCGTAGTGCTTGAATGAAGGCGAAGGAAAAATCCAATATATGTATAATTGCATTATACAACAAATTTTCTATGTTTATTAGTTCAGTGTCCTCGTATTATTACAATTAAATTTATTGAGTAATCCTCCTCCTTTAATAATTTTTGTTTGGGCCTATTACGAGTATTGATGTTAGTCTGCACTTCAATGAGCTTGTGATCTGAGAATGTGGCATCTGAGGTTGTAATGTCCTTGATTATTCTTTCATCGTTTGTGAAGATCAAATAATATTTTCTTCAAGGACGAATTATTTACATGGGCGAGATGGCTTATAAGTCAGAACATAACTTGTATTCTAATGGCTAAATGACATAAGATTTGTAATTTCTATGGTGGTCAACTTTGATAGCAATATTCAGAAGTGCAACTGCACACACTTATCCTTAAGTGCTTTATGAAAGTGTTCTTAAGGTTCGTTGTTCCAAGAAAGTCTATTTTTTAAATGAGAAGATATCATGAGACTGATGTATATCTCAGTGTTGTGTCTTGCCGTTGATTTAAGAACATGCCAACAGTGATCGCCCACGATGGGTCTTCACCTCAAGCACTGTACCAACTCACCGTTACGCTAAGAATGCAAATCCAGTGTGTACTTCGTGCACGTATCAGCGTGGATTACCATTTGTTTCAATTCCTTCACATTGCCTTCCCTACTGATTCTGCAAAAGACGTATCCTCTTCTCAAGAGAAGTGCTCTCCTTCTCTAGCATACATAAACCTTTTGTCATTACAAATCTGGACCTCACTCTCTCAGCTTTCACAAACCTTTAGAATGTTGTGCTAAATCGAATTATTTTTTGATCATTACATCCTAATACTTTCTAATTCGATGTTGTTTACTAGCTTCTTTCTGTTTAGTGGTCATATATATAAGGTTTGTTTAACATGTTGTGTCCATAACATTGTCCAAAAAATATACATTATCCCATAAAAAAATTTGATTCCATGTTCCCTATTTTATTATTCAAGTTTAAAAAAAACTACAACGAAGACATGAATACACATCAACTATCAATGTTTTTCTTCCCCCGTTAGTCTTTTTCTTCCATCTTGCCTCAATCCTTCATAATTTCATTAAGACATTACTAGTCTTGCTGGACTGGAAAGTGGTATTCCCTCTCAACTATTGTATCTTTCCAATAATTTACTTTGCCATAATCATAATGTGCCAATAGTCCAGGAATATCCTGCGCTGGAACCTGGAGTACTGAGGCAGCAACCATATATCACCTGATTTGATCTACAGTAACCATGAAGTTAAAATACTTATGGAAGGTCATTGTGCAGTGAACCAAAACTACTGAACCGCTAATATGCGCAATGGCAGCCTTAAGGTTCATAGTTATATATATAATCTTGAGCGAATAGATAACACATAATTGCCTTTCACAGCTTAAGACAAGTAACATTCGTATCAGACACAAGTGACCAAAATAATCAAATTATAAACAAAAGACAGTTCAACTATAAGAACAGCGAAGGTTTACCTTGTTGGTTGGACCACTCAACAGTCGTGTTCCAGGAGAGGGTGAAGCCAGCCACCTGACAGTCTGGTGACTCCAGGCTCCAGACCAGATCAACGCCTCGTGACTCGTTCCCGTAACATTCCAGAGCGTCAACTGGAACTATATTGGAAGCTTGTAATTAATAACTTCATTGGGCCATGGTATATTGGTGTATAACTTAGGCACTAATTAGAATCACTAAGAACTACCAGCTTTAAAACTCAGAGGTGATGACTTCACTTGATGACTCGACTAACAACCGAAGTTGATTAAATTACATGCCATAATTTTTTGGTTTGTTGACTCAGGCATAATATTAACAAACAAAAACAAGCAAAAACAAAAACAAACAAGCAAAAACACACATACGCGCGCGCGCGTGCGCTTATGACATAAGGAATGACATAAGCTCATGACATAAGTTCATTATAGGAATTAATGAAAATTCCAGGCTGATACTCCTGTAATATTTGAGTATTTCATTACAGGAAATACAAATGCTGGTGCTGCGTCTGTCTCTACAAAAGTGGTAGCGTTCTTAAGCATTCATGATATATATACACTTCGGATACAACACGTGTTTACATAACTGTATCATGCATCCACATGATAGAGTTATCACGCATCCAACTCACGTAATAAACGTACTTCTACAGCCGTAGTGTAGAATAATGTCATCAGTCGAGATTTAGGATATCGTCAATGAGAATAACAATGTACAATTTTATACATCGCACTCTGTATTATCCATAAATGTGTATGCAGGCAATGAGTCACAATAACGTGGCTGAAGTATGTTGACCAGACCACACACTAGAAATTGAAGGGACGACGACGTTTCGGTCCGTCCTGGACCATTCTCAAGTCGATTGTGAGAATGGTCCAGAATCGGTCCACAATGGTCCACAATCGACTTGAGAATGGTCCAGGACGGACCGAAACGTCGTCGTCCCTTCAATTTCTAGTGTGTGGTCTGGTCAACATAAATGTGTATGTTTATATTGCTTCCTGCAAACACTTACGATAATTTGGGATGGAGGTCGTGCTTTGTGCATCTGCTCCCCAACCTGTGGAGGTATTTGCACTAACACTAACAGTGTACTCCAGGCATCGTGTAAGATTCTGAATTGTATATGAACGAGCTAAATTATCGAGAGTTGCCTCATCAGGATGACCCTCTCCGTCATCCCACATGACCAGGTAGCCCATAATCACGCCATTCATCTCCTGAGGCGGGTCCCAGGTGGCGGTGATAGACGTTGCTTCCTGCTCTAGTTGCAAGTTGTTAGGAGGTCCAGGAGCTGAAAGTATTGCAGAAATATGTTAACGGGAAATAAGTATGTTAGGATATGGTATTTTGTTTTCCATTTGGATTATCTAATTCTCTTCTCTAGAAACATTGTAAAAAATGGATGAAATTTAAAGATTCGAATCCCCGACAGTCAGGTGAAAATTTAAAATAGATCCGTAAATTGCCATCGGTTGCTGCCCTTGGCTTAGTAGATTAGACTCAGCCAAGTAGTAGTAGTTAGTAATAGTCAAATAGTAGTTAGTAATAACTAACCAAATAATAGCCACTAATAACTAACTAATAATAGCCAAATAGTAGTTAGTAAACAGGTGATTGACAGTTGAGAGGCGGGATGGTACAATATCCAGGGATGACGTACCTTCCTCAGGTGTGGTCATTGAGCAAGATGTGGGTTGACCAGCTCCTCCCGTACTGATCACTGCTACGTTCACTGTGAGGCTGGTGTAAGGTGAGAGGTCGGGGATCGTGATGCTTGTCTCACTGCTGAAGGTTTCATCTGAGCCTTGCTCGTCACTCCACAGGACGTCCCACGACCACTTAATGTCGTGATCAAAAGTGCCACACTCAAGAGCCGGGTCATGCCAGCTAACAGTCACCGTGCTTGATGATGTTAGAGTTAACGAGCAGCTATCTGGCGCTGGCGGTACTGGGGGGAAAATGTCAAATTTCTTTAAAAATATATATAGAGCTTTTAGTTATTGTAGATGGAAGTATTTGAACTGTTAGTTTATGCAGTTCAAAACCAGGAAAGAATTAAAAAACTAAGCCTAACTTTTCCTTAACTGGGTATAGTACACATTTTTATTAGAATAGGCCGAAGCTTGTGTGTGTTAGACCTAAGACTGCTAATTTAGGTCTAGAACAAATTAGGTATATGGTTAGTTATTCTTATTTTATCATTTATTAATACGTATCGAGGATTTCTTTTTTGTAGAAAAGTCCAAATATAGGAGCAGCTGAAGGTACGGCCATTTCTGGATGAACTGTGGTAAAATGTACGGGATACGTGGCTCTGTTTACTGTGAGTGGCTTCCTACGATGATCATTGTAACGGTAAATGATTTATGTGCTATAGAAACTGTTGACAACAAACACTGTATCGAGTATACACTTATCAAATGAATATCATTGTAAAGAATATATTGAATATAATTTAACAGTAACAAATATGAGCAATCCTAACGTGTACTTTGTTTACAACTAAGTCAAAGTTAAATATTACAAATGTTTCCTAGGTGACAAAAGCGTTGGACGGATTACCTGGAGCATTGGTTGTGCCAGACCCAAAACTTGGACTGGACACCCCATCATAGTAAACAGACGACACAACAACTGCATAGTATTGGCAACTTTCCAGTTCGTCTATGAGGGAGAATGTGTCAGATGTTTCAGCATTGAAGATTGTCGTAACATCGACAGTATAATACTGAGGCGCCGTCTCTGGCGGGTCCCACGACACGTTGAGGGCGGTGGCTCCCACCGGCGTCGCTATCACGTTCACAGGCGGCCCTTCACCTGGCTCTGAGGGAGACAATACTGTAAGATATCACAACTCGTGGGCAAGACACCTTAGACACTCTTAGTTTCAATAAGAAGACATTATGGATAATTTAAAATCAGAATTTGTTTCCACAATTATTTATATATATATATATATATATATATATATATATATATATATATATATATATATATATATATATATATATATATATATATATATATATATATATATATTGGTGTATACTGGCAGCAGGTTTTCTTTCAAACATGTTTCATTGAATATGACCGCATATTCTGTATTTATTATTTTCTGGTTTAGGGCTTCTATCCCTCTAACTATTTTCTTAGCATCAGGGCTTAATTGGAATAGGAGTTCTCCAAAACTCATTTTCGTACTTTTAAGGTAAATCTTAGTAAAGGTAAATTTAGTTAAATTAGGTAAATTAGGTAAGATAAATTAGGTAAGGTAAATTTTAGTAAATCACTTCTTTTCTTCACCTTAAAAGTACGAAAATGAGTTTTGGAGAACTCCTATTCCAATTAAGCCCTGATGCTAAGAAAATAGTTAGAGGGATAGAAGCCCTAAACCAGAAAATAATAAATACAGAATATGCGGTCATATTCAATGAAACATACATATATATATATATATATATATATATATATATATATATATATATATATATATATATATATATATATATATAGAGAGAGAGAGAGAGAGAGAGAGAGAGAGAGAGAGAGAGAGAGAGAGAGAGAGAGAGAGAGAGAGAGAGAGAGAGAGACAGAGAGACAGAGAGAGAGAGAGAGAGAGAGACAGAGAGAGAGAGAGAGAGAGAGAGAGAGAGAGAGAGAGAGAGAGAGAGAGAGAGAGAGAGAGAGAGAGAGAGAGAGAGAGAGAGACAGAGAGAGAGAGAGAGAGAGAGAGACAGAGAGAGAGAGAGAGAGACAGAGACAGAGAGAGAGAGAGAGAGAGAGAGAGAGAGAGAGAGAGAGAGACAGAGAGACAGAGAGAGAGAGAGAGAGAGAGAGAGAGAGAGAGAGAGAGAGAGAGAGACAGAGAGAGAGAGAGAGAGAGAGAGAGAGAGAGAGAGAGAGAGAGACAGAGAGACAGAGAGAGAGAGAGAGAGAGAGAGAGAGAGAGAGAGAGAGAGAGAGAGAGACAGAGAGAGAGAGAGAGAGCATTTTAAGGCCGGATATACCAAGCATGTTTTATATAGCGGCAGCAACAGTTCAGAGACTATCTTGGGTCAAAGTCACTCTGAACACACAACTCGTGTCTCTGGAAGCTGACTTTACCAGGATGGTGGTTAACACTTCATCTGCTTGTGACAGCAATTCTTTGATTAAAAAATAATGCAGCCAAGTCTATTCCTGGTTTTCCAAATGAGTAGTTCTTTTATTCTCTCCTGAAGACCTGCTACGCCATATACATATTACTCAGAATTTGATAATATATCCATCAGTAAATGAAAAATACGTAGAACTTACACAAATTATGAAAATAGAATAGTGAAGTAATATCCATACTAGACAATAACACAAAATAATATTCTCTAAATTGAGGACATACAGAATGGATTACCTAATTAGATACAAAAACAAGGAGGGGTTGGGTAGCCCCCTCCCACCAATAGATCAGTTCGGTGAATGAACAAGACAGATAAAGCAAGAATTAAGAAAAGCCAAAAGAGCTTACAAAGATAGCCTGAGATGTAAAGTTGTATCACTAAAGATGTTCCAGTTCCACAAAAGGAAGTTAGTGGAGAGGACAGTACTGCTGAAAGCACTTTCTGATCACCCAGTAGACGGGCAGGAAGACACGAGCAAAATACTAAAACACTGTACAAGTCAGTCTTTACTGAGCCAGACCTCGAGAACTGATGCGGTGTAACAGCAATCAACCAAGATGTTGATCTATGTTCATATTTTTATAGTTGTCTCTATCATGTGGTTCTATTACTGGGGTCGTCAGTAAGTTCATCATGTTGTAATGGTCGTCACTAAGTTCATCATGTTGTTCCATGATGAACTTAGATCTAAGTTCATCATGTTGTGGTATGTTGTGTCACAACAGATCACAACATACCACATGACCTTATAGTCAGTACAGCTTCACACTGCTGTCATTGTTACTGGCTCAGTGGTCCGTGTTCGGTGTTCCGTGTTCCGTGTTGCAGTCTGAGTTGTGTCATGTCGTAACTGACTCAGCGTTCCACGTTGCTGAGTTGTCCGGCAGGTGTTCAACGTTCACGTCCGCTGATACTGTCACCTTAACCTTCAGTGAGTTTGAACGATGTCATCTCTTGACATGACAGGATTATTTTTTATTTTGACTTGATGGACGAGAATATTGGGGAGCGTCACTCATCCTGTGAGTGAACATGGCACCATAGTGACAGTATTGGGTACAACCACTCACCCTGTGAGTGAACTTGCCGCCGTAACGACAGGTTCGTGACGCAACGTATGAGCAAGATCCGTGACGCAAGGTTAAGTGTCCGGTCCGTGACGCAAGGTTAAGTGTCCGGTCCGTGACGCAAGGTCATGTGCCACATCGATGACGCAAAGTTAGGTCATCAAGATCAGAAGAAAGGTTAGGTTCCAGGCCCGAGTTGCAATGGTAGGTGTCAGTTCCATGACGCAATGTTTGGTGTCCGGTTCGTAACGCAATTTTAGGTGTCAGATCAGTGACGCAAGGTTAAGCACCACATCCACAAGACAGCAGAGAGACCGCTGTCTTGTCAGAGGTGTGACTCATCTCCGGGGCTGGCGAAGCGTACGTCGCTTATGTCGTCACAAGAGTACGTCATCTCCGGGGATGGTGAAGCGTACGTCGCTTATGTCGTCACAAGAGTACGTCATCTCCGGGGCTGGTGAAGCGTACGTCGCTTATGTCGTCACAAGAGTACGTCATCTCCGGGGATGGTGAAGCACACGTCGCTTATGTCGTCACAAGAGTACGTCATCTCCGGGGCTGGTGAAGCGTACGTCGCTTATGTCGTCACAAGAGTACGTCATCTCCGGGGCTGGTGACGCGTGCGTCGCTTATGTCGTCACAAGAGTACGTCATCTCCGGGGCTGGTGAAGCATGCGTCGCTTATGTCGTCACAAGAGTACGTCATCTCCGGGGCTGGTGAAACAAGGGTCACCAATATCGTCCAAGTTCAGGTTGGTCTCCTGGCCAAGTGAAGCCACGGTCGTCAGTATCGGCTAATTTATTATTTATCAATTAGGCAAGTGTAGAAAATGTATTGAAGCTGTCATTGAGTCTTTAACCTGTTTAACTGTCAGGTTGGTGGAGTGGTTACCAGGGATAGTTGTAATCGTTCTTTTGCAAATGAATCCACCTAACCGGGTGATAATTCGGCACCAATCACATCATAATGGTGATTGCGCAATCATTTGGACGGTTGGGGGATTGAACGCCGACCTGCATGAAACGAGACCGTCGCTCTACCGGCCAGCCCAAGTGGTTGATAAAGAGAATCAGCGCTATCTTCAATGTCGAGTTCCAAGAATGCTCAACGGATGCTGATAACGTTGTGAGAACTGAGTTTGTCTACAGGAAAACTGATTCTTTGGAGAGGAGGCCATAAGGTTCACTTTCCCGTCCTGCGCTCGGTCACACACCTTGTGTAGTTAGAGAGACTACTAAGTGTCATTGTTGTTAGTTATTCTTCATAATGTTGAAGTCGTCAGAGCGAAACATTTTAAAGCATTCATGTAGTAATTTGAATTCAAAGTTTTCGAATTATTTTGGATCATTATTGGATTCAAAGTGATTTTTTTTTTTGCTTGATTAGTTATGTTTACGTAATTTTTTTGTATAATTTTGTTGATAGATGGAATAAGAGACTGTGTAAAATTCCTCTGTACATCATCGGGTAACTTTCTGTTCACCACTTTGTAACTTTGTCCACCTGCGGGTACTATTCTTAACCTCACAGTTGGCAGGTAACCTCTTGAAGTGAAGGTGGAATGTTCAATCACACGACAGTGTAGGTACTGTGTTCATCCACACGGCAGTGTTGGTACTGTGTTCACCCACACGGCAGTGCAGGTACGGTGTTCAACCACATGGCAGTGCGGAAACTGTGTTCAACCACATGACAGTGTAAATACTGTGTTATATGTATTATGAAACACAGCATAAAGCATATAGTGCTTTCATCAGTCAAGTATTCTTTCATCTGGCCGCTTGACAGATGTTTTGTGAACATTTTAATTGGCGCTGTCAATCACCCTCTTGTTACTGTCAAAAAAAGTTTAAGGAAATTGCATATCAGTGACTTTGACTGCCGGTAACCCTGAGCAGACCTGCTGTTGTTAGCAGGTCAGGCATTCACTCAGACCTGCAGCTGTTAGCAGGTCATGCATTCAATCAGACCTGCTGCTGTTAGCAGGTCAGGCATTCAATCAGATCTGCGGCTGTAAGCAGGTCATGCATTCAATCAGACCTGCGGCTGTAAGCAGGTCATGCATTCAATCAGACCTGCGGCTGTAAGCAGGTCATGCAGTCACTCAGACCTGCTGCTGTTAGCAGGTCAGGCATTCAATCAGATCTGCTGCTGAACGCTGTTATGAACCCTCATGTAGCCTCATGACACAGGTCCGCCCCCTCAATGTGAGGTATTCCCCACCTGACCACAGTGAGGAATCTGGGAAATTAAACAGTGCAATCAACTGTTATTACATGTGACCAAGAGGGAGATCAATCACGGATGACCATCTTTGATAAAACTTTAAGGTGAGGTGTCGACAGTATGCGACGTCCCGTGTGCAAAAATCACGTCATCGCGAGAGTCGTGTGCAAAGGTCTTAGGACGTCACTTGTCGTGAGAAAGTCTGAAGAGAAGGATGCAGGTCGTCCCTCCGGAGGAAGGACGATATTGGTGGCTTATGGAGAGGAATTTGTGAAGGGCTTCGTGAGTGAAGCTGTTGGGAGGGCGATGGTGACGTATCTCTTAAATAGTGGCAACGAGTATGGGCGACCTGAAGCCAGTTGGGAGGTGGTGCCCTGAGGAACCACGGTGGTGAATCCTTCACCAGGATTGTTGTGCAGGTGTACCTGGTTGGCCCCTGTGCCGCGGCCCTTCTCATGCAAGTCATGATTGAGAGGAGCAGAGTAGTGGAAGTCAGAAGAGAGTTGTCTGGGAGACTTAGCAGAGCGCCATATTTGGACGGCGTGCGATGAGTGTCGCTATCTCCATATTTTGCTGTAAGAGCTTAGTAAACTGTCATATGTTGGTTGTTCCAGTGAGATCGTGAGCCCAGCGATCTTGTATAGTGTTTATGAATGTCGATTAGAAAGTTTGTGGAGATAATGAAATGATATAATAAATATAAGATGAATTGGCATAATGTAGGCGGGAGCAACACATGCTCACTTGACCGGGGTCAGTGGCTGACTGCCGGGAAGAGCCCCCAGACTGAAGGAGAATTTCGGTGTGGACTCGTCCAGGCAGGGGAGTACCCCCACAATGGAGGCCGGCACGTGGAATGTGACAGTGCGAGGAAAAAATTATTTATTATATGTTATTTGAGTTTTGATAGGAGTAAATAGTTTCTTATTTTGTGGTAATGGAATTACAGGTTCATGTATGATGGACGTGGTGCATCCATAGTTGATGTAGCAGTGGTACATGGTGGACATGATCCATCATTAAGTGATGTTACAAAGATATAGAAGCTGCGAGAGGATCTACTTAATTAATTTGAGGACCAATTGATGGATGGTCCCAGTGGTGATTGTCAGGAAGATCAACCACCACAGAGGGAGGAGACTTGTGGTGCGAGATTAGCTGATCTTCCGGATGAGATAGAGAGAGGTTGTGAGGGGCAACAATATATGCTTGTGAGGTGGAGGGCTTCATGGAGGGCTTCATGGAGGGCTTCATGGAGGGCTTCATGTAGTATGTCTCACGCGATGCAAGTCAATGACGATATTTATTGTTGATGTTTTTGTGATGGTGTTAAATTTCATGTAAGAAGCCTAGCCCAGACGGCCAGCAGGCAGCAGCCTAGCAGAGGGCCAGCAGGCAGCAGCCTAGCAGAGGGCCAGCAGGCAGCAGCCCAGCAGACGGCCAGCAGGTAGCAGCCTAGCAGAGGGCCACCAGGCAGCAGCCTAGCAGAGGGCCAGCAGGCAGCAGCCTAGCAGACGGCCAGCAGGCAGCAGCCTAGCAGACGGCCAGCAGGCAGCAGCCTAGCAGAGGGCCAGCAGGCAGCAGCCTAGCAGACGGCCAGCAGGCAGCAGCCTAGCAGAGGGCCAGCAGGCAGCAGCCTAGCAGACGGCCAGCAGGCAGCAGCCTAGCAGACGGCCAGCAGGCAGCAGCCTAGCAGACGGCCAGCAGGCAGCAGCCTAGCAGAGGGCCAGCAGGCAGCAGCCTAGCAGACGGCCAGCAGGTAGCAGCCTAGCAGAGGGCCAGCAGGCAGCAGCCTAGCAGAGGGCCAGCAGGCAGCAGCCTAGCAGACGGCCAGCAGGCAGCAGGCAGCAGCCTAGCAGACGGCCAGCAGGTAGCAGCCTAGCAGAGATAATCAGATTTCTAAGAAGAAAGAGAGATAAATAATTCCAGGCGGAACGACAACATACAGAAAACTAAAAGGGGAACTGGAAGAAGGTCGCCCTCAGACTGAGAGAGAGAGAGAGAGAGAGAGAGAGAGAGAGAGAGAGGGAGAGGGAGAGGGAGAGGGAGAGAGAGAGAGAGAGAGAGAGAGAGAGAGGGAGAGGGAGAGAGAGAGAGAGAGAGAGAGAGAGAGAGAGAGAGAGAGAGAGAGAGAGAGAGAGAGAGAGAGGGTAAGTCATAGTCTCAGTTAGGGTGTGTACTAAGGACAATGGGACAGTTCTGAGCTGAATCCCCCAATAGTATGACTTTGAGCCCCATCTCCATATTTAAGTTCATTTCCGTGTGACTCTCCAGTGTGCTCCGCTGGTGTCAGTAGTCGAGGTGGTGAAAGAAGGATATATATTTCTTTATCAGCGGCTCCCTGACGAGGTGAAAGCCCAGGATAAAACTGGGTGACACATGAGAGAGAGTACAGGGGGCCTTGATATCTCTTGGTGGAGATTAGATATACAACATTCTTATCTGTTATCTGGTCTCATCACGATGTCCTGCGTGCAGAAGCGATCTCGTACAGAGTTGAAAGAACATATTACTATTTTTGCACTCAGAATATTTGCAAAGGGGTTGTCTTGATATAAGCCTAACGTGTATGAATACACACACTCTGCCTGTCCCCCGACACAATGAAATTATTAATTATTAACCAATTTTATAAGCATTTGGAATCAATTTTTTTAACATCTATACTATATTTTGCAAGTATATGCAAATATTAGGTAAACATCTGCAATTATTGTTTAAACATCTGCAATATTGTATAAGTATATTAAATTATTTTGTAAACATCTGTAATCATTTTATAAACATCTGTAATAATTTTGTTAACATCTCAAATAATTCTGTAAACATCTGAAATTTTTACCAGTCGACTAACATTCTTAGAGCAATGGTCCTTATGATTAAAATGAAGGTCCACCTCTTTGTAAATTTTAAGCACATCGCCAGACTTCGACTTTGTAGTCTGGCGTCCGCCATCCCCTTAAGATGCCATCCCCTTAAGATGCCATCCCCTTAAGATGCCATCCCCTTAAGATGTCATCCCCTTAAGATGCCATCCCCTTAAGATGCCATCCCCTTAAGATGTCATCCCCTTAAGATGTCATCCCCTTCAGTGGCATCTCATGAAGATGCAAACGACCCATACAAAGAACTTTAAAAATTTGCAGACAACTTACCTAAAGACACTTTGAGATGTTCTTTATTTTCTTTCTGGAAAACAAAAGAAATGGAAGACATTAGTGGTTTGGTTAATTTTATGCAATTATCTCTTGTAAAGTTTGATAATTTAAGTTTTGAAATAAATTTCATAATTGAATTTTTAACATTTTCATAAATTAAATTTTGAAATTATTTATAATTTAATTTTTAAAATTTGTATAATTTAATTTAGAAAATTTACCCAGAATTTTATCATGTAAATTAGTGATAAGACAGTTACTGGGCAATTAAACTAATCCCAGTAGTGTAATCACACATTTACAAGCTGGATTACGGCAAATACCCCGACAACTTTGGGTATGATCTGGCATTTCTTTTATCTATCAAACACCATTCGAAATCTTTCTTTGTGGCACAAATATAGTGTATGGTGAGGTTAAGGTGCCACATATGTAGTGCTGCGAGTTAGATATTGTGACACAAATATATGTAAAAGATGCCATATATATATATATATATATATATATATATATATATATATATATATATATATATATATATATATATATATATATATATATATATATATATGCCAGTTGTTATGCAAGTTGCTGGAAGGCTTCTGTGCTGGCTAGGGTTCGAGTCTCCTGGTGGGAAAGTGTTCTAAAGTTGTATACTTCACTCTCGTGTTTAGGAGAGTTGTGCCTTAAGCATAGACACTGTGTCTTCCCATATTAACAGGGACTTGATGAAATAAACGTATAAATGACCCCTCACTTGCTCTAGTGCTCTTGGGAGGTGTTGATCTTTGGGGTATTTAAATACTCCGAAATTACCATCTCTTTTAAGGGTCTGAGCAGGTGGTGGAGCGGGTTAAGGCGTACCTGTTATGCCAGTTGCTGGAAGGCTTCTGTGCTGGCTAGGGTTCGAGTCTCCTGGTGGGAAAGTGTTCTAAAGTTATATATATATATATATATATATATATATATATATATATATATATATATATATATATATATATATATATATATATATATATATATATATATATATATACATATGTTGTATCTAGTAGCCAGAACGCACTTCTCGGCTTACTATGAAATGCCCGATTTGCCAAATAGGCTGAATGATTTTCTTTATTTTCAATAAATTGTTTCCTATTGGTTTATTTTAAATATAATTATAATATATTAGGAACATAACTAAATCAATAATTTATGTTAGTTTAGGTTAGGTTAAGATAGATTAGGTTAGGTAGGGTTGGTTAGGTTCGGTCATATATCTACGTTAGTTTTAATTCAAATTGAAAAAAAAATAGCTCATACATAATGAAATGAACAGCTTTATCATTTCATAATATTTTTTTTGAAAAATATTGAAATTGTGGAAAACTTGGCTTATTAGGCAAATCGGGCCTTGCATAGTAGGCCAGGAACTGCGTTCTGGCTACTAGGTACAACATTTATATATATATATATATATATATATATATATATATATATATATATATATATATATATATATATATATATACATATATATAATGGAAAATCCACAGATAAATGGGAAAGGGAGATGAACGTTCCGACCAATAAAAAAGCCGTTGTCAACACCGGACTGGCTGAGAGAAGCAGAAGAAGAGCGGAGACCAACAACTGCGACCTGACCACCCATTCCAGGGGAAAGATTTACCCAGAAACAGGTATAGATTATCTTAGAACAGTCAGGAGGAACAAGCGGTCAGAGAATAAGTATGAAAGATTAAACAGCAATCCTCATTGAACAAACACATAATATATGTATAATATTATATTGAGACATTGTAACCCTCCCTATCAGAGTTTTTTCTTAAACTGTTTTGCAATATTGTAACTTAAAAATGGGTCAAGTTTGTACATACCAATTCTAACTTTGATAAGATTTGGACACTGATTAAGACAGACTCAATCAAACTCTGCCCCCAAGAAACCGCTGCAATTGGTAATGCTTTTCGCTCCTTCCCAATTAATAGTGTGATCACACAAACTTGCCACCTGTGGTGCTTGCCACCTGTGGGGCTTGTCACCTGTGGTGCCTACCACCTGTGGGGCTTGCCACCTGTGGTACTTGCCACCTGTGGTGCTTGCCACCTGTGGTGCTTGCCACCTGTGGTGCTTGCCACCTGTGGTGCTTGCCACCTGTGGTGCTTGCCACCTGTGGTACTTGCCACCTGTGGTACTTGCCACCTGTGGTGCTTGCCACCTGTGGTGCTTGCCACCTGTGGGGCTTGCCACCTGTGGTGCTTGCCACCTGTGGTGCCTACCACCTGTGGGGCTTGCCACCTGTGGGACTTGCCACCTGTGGGGCTTGTCACCTGTTGTGCCTACCACCTGTGGGGCTTGCCACCTGTGGTGCCTACCACCTGTGGGGCTTGCCACCTGTGGGGCTTGTCACCTGTGGTGCCTACCACCTGTGGGGCTTGCCACCTGTGGTGCCTACCACCTGTGGTGCCTACCACCTGTGGTGCCTACCACCTGTGGGGCTTGCCACCTGTGGTGCCTACCACCTGTGGTGCCTACCACCTGTGGTGCCTACCACCTGTGGGGCTTGCCACCTGTAGTGCCTACCATCTGTGGGGCTTGCCACCTGTAGTGCCTACCATCTGTGGGGCTTGCCACCTGTGGGGCTTGCCACCTGTGGTGCCTACCACCTGTGGTGCTTGCCACCTGTGGTGCTTGCCACCTTTGGTGCCTACCACCTGTGGTGCTTGCCACCTGTGGTGCTTACCACCTGTGGTGCCTACCACCTGTGGTGCTTGCCACCTGTGGTGCCTACCACCTGTGGTGCTTGCCACCTGTGGGGCTTGCCACCTGTGGTGCCTACCACCTAAGGTGCCGACCACCTGTGGTGCTTGCTACCTGTGGTGCTCAGAAGAAGGCCAAGGCTGCCGAAAACTCTTTCAGCACTTTTTTGTTAATGTGTTTTTTTCGCATACTTTAATCTGTTTTCATGAACACTGTTGCCCACACACACACAGATATTATATATATATATATATATATATATATATATATATATATATATATATATATATATATATGTATATATATATGTATATATATATATATATATATATATATATTATATATATATGTATATATATATGTATATATATATGTATATGTGCCGTAATACTCAGCTTACTTAATCTGTTGCTCATTTAGGACCTCAAATTAAACAAATTACCCAATACCAACTTTACCAATATGTTATCAAACTGACTGACTATAATGTTGTACATTCGCCGCCACACTATTTCCAAATCTTATTTAAATAACCAAATTCATTATAAATCATATTTAAGCAAGTTATGGCCAGATTCAGTTTCATGAATCTGGTCTAATTCAGAATCAGTCTAATGAATTCCATATGTTATTTTATTGTCCAAATGCACAAATTCCATTCTTCCAATGCTCAAAATCCAATCGAGTAAATCAATCTCCAAATCTCATTTAATCACCGTTTTGAAACCATATTTAACCAATCTCTCTCTCTCCAAATCCTATGTAACCATTCGCTTTTTAATAGCTATTTAAGCAATTTTAAATTATATTTAACCAATGTTACTGATATTTTTTTAACTATTAAAAAAAAATAATGTCCTCACCCCTCCCATGCCAGGTGTGTTTGTGCTGACGTGTGTGATTGTGATAAATGTTCACGCCACAGGTGTTTACGATTGAACAACGCAACTTTGGGTATTCTACTTACAATCAATTGAATTGCAGAACAATTGCGTTGCAGTGACACTGTTAAGCTTTAACTACTGCCAATTTTGCTCACCTTATACACATATGCAAATGCCTGAATATATATATGCACAATACCTAGAGGGTAATTTTAACTACAATTATCTGGAATAAATATGTGTGATTGTGTTCAACACAGTTGTAGTAGTATATACCAGACCTGTGTTCAACTCAACACCTGTAGAACACCAGACCAGTGTTCAACACAACACCTGCAGAACACCAGACCTGTGTTCAACACAACCCCTGCAGAACACAAGAACAATGTTCAACACAACCCCTGCAGAACACACAAGACAGATATCTTCAACACAACACCTGCAGAACACCAGACCTGTGTTCAACACAACACCTGCAGAACACAAGAACAATGTTCAACACAACCCCTGCAGAACACAAGAACAATGTTCAACACAACCCCTGCAGAACACACAAGACAGATATCTTCAACACAACACCTGCAGAACACAACAGACCAATGTGCTGAACAGATCCGCAACACAAAATCCCATCATGTGTACAGGTCCACGGAAAATTGTGTTGACAGCCAGGAGCTTAACTTGTGTGTTAGTGTGACCTAAAGTTTAGCGTGTGTTAACACTAAGCGTGACAACGTTAAGCGTGTGTTAACATTTAGTGTGACAACCTTAAGCGTGTGTTAACACTTAGCGTGACAACCTTAAGTGTGTGTTAACGTTTAGCGTGACGTACCTGCTGCTCCTCACTGTCGAGGGCGGCAACAGTTACCAGCATGACGCCCAGAAGTAGCACAGAGAGTGACCAGCCCGACATGTTGTCTGTGGTGCTCCTGGCTGTGGTGCTCCTGGCTGTGGGGCTCCTGGCTGTGGGGCTCCTGGCTGTGGGGCTCCTGGCTGTGGGGCTCCTGGCTGTGGGGCTCCTGGCTGTGGGGCTCCTGGCTGTGGGGCTCCTGGCTGTGGGGCTCCTGGCTGTGGTGCTCCTGGCTGTGGGGCTCCTGGCTGTGGGGCTCCTGGCTGTGGGGCTCCTGGCTGTGGGGCTCCTGGCTGTGGGGCTCCTGGCTGTGGGGCTCCTGGCTGTGGGGCTCCTGGCTGTGGGGCTCCTGGCTGTGGTGCTCCTGGCTGTGGTGCTCCTGGCTGTGGGGCTCCTGGCTGTGGGGCTTCAAGCAGTGACACACTTGATTTTAATGTTCCTTCCTGTAGTGCTCCAGGCAGTGACACACGTGACTATAGTGCTCTTGTAGTGCTCCAGGCAGTGACACACGTGACTATAGTGCTCCTGTAGTGCTCCAGGCAGTGACACACCTGACTATAGTGCCCCAGGCAGCGACACACCTGACTGTTGTAAAGACCTGCAGAACTCCTGACTATTGGAAGACTGGGTGATGCCATGGTCATACATGGCTTATCACTGTCTTGGTATCATATCTGACTGAAGTACCCACGATAACAGCCTCCAGCGGCCATTGCTGCGGTATCTCAACTTATAAAAAACGGTTTGTAAACTGAGCGGTAAACTCCCCCTTAAAGTATACAGTATACACCACCATACCATCTCCTGGTTAAGAATTTTGTATCATAGCGTGTGCTGTAAAGGTTACACGAAAGAAGCCGAGAATATAAGGAAAGAAAGAATATTAAGAATATAATGTAAAGTATATTAAGAAGCGGAGATCGGTGCTTCAGCAGTCGCACCTGGAGAGCATTTTTAATTATGCAAATTAGTCAGTGACATGTGTGGAGGCCAGTATCTAATCTGAACACCGTCTTAATAATTATGTTACACATTATATTAACTTCTCTGTGATTGACGTCAAAGTTATTTGTGAAGAAAATATAAAGACATCAACTTTAAGACATATGTATCTCGTCAAGGACACTTACACATGCGTACATATACATACTCACCCACATATATACACACACACACACACACCCACACACACACACACACACCTATACAAATACACACACACACACACACACACACCCACACACACACACACACGCACACACACACCTATACAAATACATAATAAAACATACACACACACA
The DNA here is from genome assembly GCF_040958095.1 of Procambarus clarkii. Classification (NCBI taxonomy): domain Eukaryota; kingdom Metazoa; phylum Arthropoda; class Malacostraca; order Decapoda; family Cambaridae; genus Procambarus; species Procambarus clarkii. The sequence continues at coordinate 7,954,114 of NC_091197.1, read as the reverse complement.
CACACACACACACACACACACACACAGTGAATAGTGAGAAAGATCGAGGGGTTGATATCACGCCAGACCTATCCCCAGATACACACATCAAGTAGATATCATAAGCGGCATATGCCAGGTTGGCTAAAATAAGAACGGCCTTTAGAAACTTGAGTAAGGAATCATTCAGAACCTTGTATACCGCGTATGTCAGACCAATCCTTGAGTATGCAGCTCCAACATGGAGTCCGTTTCACGTTAAGCACAAGACTAAATTGGAGAATGTTCAGGGGTTTGCCAGCAGACTAGTACCCGAGCTGAGAGGCATGAGCTACGAGAGGAGACTACGAGAACTAAGCTTCACGTAGCTGGAAGAAAGAGGAGTTAGGGGAGACATGAACACCACATACAAGATTCTGAGAGAAATTGATAGGGTAGAAAAACTATTTAACTCAGGAGGCACACGCACAGGAGAAAACTGAGTACCCAAATGAGTCATAGAGATATTAGAAAGAATATTTTTAGTGTCAGAGTAGTTAACAAATGAAGTGATGCATTAGGAAGTGATGTTGTGGAGGCAGACTCCATACACACTTTCACATGAAGATATGATAGAGTCCAGTAGGCTCAGGAATCTGAACAGCGGTTGATTGACAGTTGAGAGGGGAGACCAAAGAGATGAAGCTCAACTCCTGCAAGCATAAATAGGCGAGTACACACACACCGACCAGTGTGCCTAATTAACATACCTTGCCAAGTGCTGGATAATAGTGTGAGGCAGAGGCGAAAAGCGCATCAGAAGGGAGAGTATTATCACTGAGATACACTTCCTTCTTCCCAGTTCTCACCAAAGAGTAACCCTGGACGCTGCTGCTGAAAAAAGCCCACAGCAACAGCCCAGTTCCCTGGCTAAGCAGCTCGGTGGCCAGTAGACTTCAATACACCATTCGGTGTGGATGTTGCTGCTGGACATTTCTTTTCATCCCATATTCTTGTTCCAGTACTAACGTCCCATCGACGTTAGTACCGGAACATACTCAGTTATCGAGTGAATACTTTTCATTGTCATCGAGACTTACATGGAATAGAAAACACTGGACTTTGTGTATTGTTGCTTCAAGATACTGATGTGTGTGGTTGTGTTAAGTGATAAAGCGTAAGGACTCATTTTGAAGTGATATCGTTTCTAGCACTTACTAGTGCAACATCTTGAGTGATGGTTGCATTCACTTTAGTGACGTGGATAAAGTCTTTTTATTTTTACCAATAAAAGAAAAAATTATAACATATGTACAAATAAAACAGTAAAACACCAAAACACATTCCCGATACCCATCCCAAACAACCTTTACCAGCATTAGGAACATTAATCTTCCAGCAACTGAAATACTAAGACAAGACACAAACTCGGTGTGAACAGAGATATCATTAAACAAACATGATAAATACAGTCAACTCAAGTACACTCCATACAACACAAACCAAAACAAAACATGAGCAGCCGACACACACTTCACCCGCCAGTGAACCACATAACTACAACTCAGTAATACAACCTTCCCAAAACATACGAGAACACGAGACCATATGCCATACACGGATACAAAGTAGACGAACGTTGCTAGAGTAACAGAAAACATATGAAGAAACTCAAATTATAAGTTACAAACACAATCATATAAGGATAAACTACCAACAAATTTTCTTCATTGTTGTCTTTTTCACCGGTAATGATATATTTAGAAGTAATAGAAACCAAGATATAGAAAAAATATAAGTGTACAGAAAATACATAGTCAAAACTGGAAAATTATACGATTTAGACACCAGTCCCAAGTTGGAATTGGTCTGCTGGCCGCTAGAGGGACGTGTTTACTGTCGGCTCCTCAGTTGGTGTACAAACCAAGGTGGTGGAGGTCGTGGGGCTGGGTCGGCCTGGTTTGGTGCTTTGCCTGCGCGGAGTCAGCCTTCTTGCATGGGACCTACCTCGTCTCCCTTGAAGAGGGTTGCATCAGCTGGTTTAGAGTTTTCCTCACCGGTGAAGCACAGTTTGCTAGAAATTTCATTGATGGATGTGCTGCGTGTCCAGCAACCCGATTTAGTGGGCGTTCAGCTTCGAGACTGTCATGCGGTAGTGAAATTTATACCTCCAGATGTGTTCCAGGAGTTCCTCGGTCGGTGTGAGGGCCGGGCGATCTTTCCCTCTGCCTGATGGCTCGGGCACCGTTCAGTCTGAGTGTGATATTGACGTATGTGGCGGTGCGTGGTGCTCCTTTTGAAATGACCTGGTTGTTTGGGCAGTTTGGAAAAGTCTTAAGCATTTGATGGAATAGGGTCTTTGCTGCCCACTGCCAGGGGATGCTTGCTGGCACCCAGATTGTGACAATGTCCCTGGAGCGGAGTGACTTGTTATCCCTGATGTTTCTTGGTTTATACTCCGCTGTCTGTATAAAAGTCAAACCCATACCTGTTATAGATGCATCCAACATGGTCACGTGGCGGAGGCTTGCTCCGTGGGGGCGGTTGATCATGTCAACATCTTCTGAGAGATGATTTTCCGCCCTCCGTTCACCAAGGGGATTCTGAGGACGTCTTGACTGGTGATGTTGTCCCATCTCTCAGCCTTCTGGAAGTTGTGCTTGTCTGCGTGTGTATCCCAGATGCATGCGGGGAGCCAGGGGAGCGCCCTGTACTTCTGAGGGTCGCCGGCCCGCTGGTGTGTGTGTGTGGTTGAGGATACGCCTGCCAAATGTGTGTGCAGCCGAATGTGCCAGTAGAGATTCACAGTGTGCTGATTGCTGTGGTGGTGGAAGCAGCTTCCCAGGTGGGGTCCCTATCTGCTTTGGAGAGCGGATCTGGTGAGGTCTTTCCCTCGTCTCGAGAGGGGTCTCCTGCTCCCTTGCCAATGGATGGTGTGCGTCCCCCACGACGTGTTCAAGTAGCATCGGGTCTGGCTCCGCTGGTGGATGAGCGGGGTGCGATGGTTGAGACTATTTGTCGCGGCGTCGGACCGGGGTGTGCTTGCTCCCTCCCAGGTACCGGCCTCGGGAGTGCCCCCTCTGGGGTTGGGTCACGCTGGGGGGTTGTTCCACTTAGTGACGATGGCTGTGCATTGCGTATGGTATTGAACAAGGAGCCTGTCGCCCCCTACGCTAGGGGATTCCCATTCTTAACTGCCCCCCACCCCCCTCCATCCCTTCCGGATGTTCAGCATTGTGAGTATTCGGTACCGTCGGGGCTGCCGCGGCCTGGATAAGTTCATCTGGATTTGTTGATCCAGAACTGTTGAACAATTACCCGCCTTCTGGAGGTGTAAATGGCTTGTGGGCTGGAACTGCGACTCCGCTTGGGCGTGCTTGTGTGTGTTCCTTAGTGTTTGTTATATAGTTGCAATGTTTGTGTGTTGGCTGATTGTGGTTTTATTGTATTTTCATTTGTTGCCTTTGTGCTTGTCGACCCCTACTGTTTATATGGGCCTACTGTGTGTATGTGTCTTGTAGCGACATGTAGCGAGGTGGTTCGGAGGTGTCTCCCTGCGTTGCTTGTGCCGCTTGTTCTCAGTAAGTCTTGTGTGCTGAGCTGCATCTGTTTCTATTTCATGTTGTTAAGTCAGGTTTTGTGTCTGACCTTTCATTTGAACCGTGTTCCCTTATTTTGTACTGTTTGTTTGTGGTACAAGTGAATGTTTGTGGGTGAATGAATGTTTAGGGTTTAAGGCTTCCCTTTAATTGCCTTGTTATACTTTTTTTTTTTCATTTTGGTGAGTGGTAACGGCCTTCGTTTGTTAGTGTCCATTATGTATGTTTCTGTATATTTTGTATTTCTGTATTTCAGTTTTTCCGTGTTTCCTTATTGTTGTTCCCTGTATGCGTGTATGGAGTTATATCCTGTCCGTGTATTACACTGGTGTTTGAATATTTCTGTATTGTTGTTTGAATGAATAAATGTATGAATAAATTTATGTACTTGTTTGGTGTATTATTTATTATTAGTATACTGATTTGTTGTTGGTGATGTATCCTGTGGTGGTTATCTTGAGATGATTTCGGGGATTTTTTAGTGTCCCTGCGGCCCGGTCCTCGACCAGGCCTCCACCCCCAGGAAGCAGCCCGTGACAGCTGACTAACACCCAGGCACCTATTTTTACTGCTAGGTAACAGGGGCATAGGGTGAAAGAAACTCTGCCCATTGTTGCTCGCCGGCGTCTGGGATCGAACCCAGGACCACAGGATCACAAGTCCAGCGTGCTGTCCGCTCGGCCGACCGGCTCCCCTGGTGTGTGACAAAGTTTTGAAGCTTCGGAACCTCGCTTTTTCATTGTATTTATTTGTTGTTTTATAATAATGTTAATTTTATTTAATAAAATCCTCAACAAAATTAGTATTCCAATTAAAACGAAAAACAGTTACAATGAACACTCAAAATGTTACTTATGAGCACAACTATCCCACTCAAAGAAAAACATTAACAAAGTGAAAGCTGTAATTAAACTATAATGTCACAAACCGCATAACACACCCTTGAAGATCAACACCCAACCACCTCGTTACAATACAACTCAAACTACTGAAGGCAATTACAATCTCACATGAACAACTAATTAAATTGCCAAACATTAAACAGGGAAAATATGCAAACTGAACTCCCACGCCAAACACCCTGGGAATGTGGATAACATTTTAAAATACAACATTCGATAAAAGTCAATAAACAGAATAAAAATCGGCAATTAGGACAATTAACGTGTTCAGGATCTTCCTCCCAGGCACTCTGGAAGAAAATTTTATTTACATACTATGTCAACGAGGGTGGGTTGTGTGACCCCTGGAAGCCAAGGGAATTCACCGCCATGTGTGGGGTTGAAGCCTTGAGTGTTAATGTGTGCGTTATCTCGTACATTGTCTCCATACTGCTCGTTGTTGAGTATTCTACACATGTTGATAATACTGATAGTGAATTTCCTGTGTTTTTTCCTGTGTTCACGGTGGTACAGTGCAGCCTTAGTGGTTGCCAGTGGCTTTGTTCTTCCCTGTTGTTCATGGTGGTACAGTGCCGCCTTCGTGGTTGCCAGTGGCTTTGTTCTTCCCTGTTGTTCATGGTGGTACAGTGCAGCCTTAGTGGTTGCCAGTGGCTTTGTTCTTCCCTGTTGTTCATGGTGGTACAGTGCAGCCTTAGTGGTTGCCAGTGGCTTTGTTCTTCCCTGTTGTTCATGGTGGTACAGTGCAGCCTTAGTGGTTGCCAGTGGCTTTGTTCTTCCCTGTTGTTCATGGTGGTACAGTGCCGCCTTCGTGGCGGCCAGTGGCTTAGCGAGCCCTTGTGAGTTTACAGTAAAGACGTCAACCATTGCTCAACGTAACGTTCATCCGGGACCTCCATTTTTCCATTCATTGGTTAGAATCATTAACATCTTTATTTACAAAATAGAATAACAATTTTGGCTAATCTGAGTAATTCAATTATATCCTGGTACAGTGAAGATGAAACTCTTATTCACTGTCACTCTGGACAGAAGATCGTTTCAAATTTGTGTTCATTTTTTAAAAGGGACAAATAGGTTTAGGATAAATTGTTTGGATATCTTCCAGTATACCAGATTCAATGGAATAGTTACACAACTGACTGAACAATAGGCCAGGAGATATGCAATATTTTATGGTTTCACAGTCTATATTGTAGTGTTGAAGCGAATACCGTAATGGTTTGTCACAGTTTACAAGTATGTGCTACCTGGGTGCTCCTCCTTGCTACTCGATTTAAGCAAACACAGTTGCATGTAATGAATGCGTAGATGCTGTCCTACCTTGCATCATTATTGCACTTCCACTGTGAGAGTCAACCACAATGACAAAAGAACGTTGTCACATAAAAATCAGCTATCGAGAAGCAAACAAAATGGCATAAAGTTCCGCCGTGAAGCTGCGAGGGTCTGGGGACAGGCAGCACATGCAGGTATGGTAAAAAATAAACAGGTAGCCAACACCTGTCTTAGACCCATCTGTGAACAGCGCCGTGGAGTATGAGAGGAAGAATGTTTAAAGAAAAGGCGTTTCATAACAGAAGAGGGATTAATTCCTTCATCATGTCGGTCATGGCTTTGCAAAATTTTACAACCGGAGCCCCTCTGTGGGGGTAAGGTAGGAACAATACCAAGGGAGACATTGCAAACCTGTACCTAGCGAGAATCTTGCAACCGGAGCAACCTCACAGGAAATGAAAGTCGAGAAGGAACAGCCCGCCAAACACACACCGAAACTACGACGTTGGTACAACGTTCGAACAAGTTTTAACACCTCCTAACCAGTTATAACAACCAATATAGCAAGTTGTAACAACGTTCTAATACGTCATAAACACGTTAAGCCAAGATGTAACAACTTTATTACAAGTTGTAACAAGCGGAAAATAGAGACGGTTTCGGTTTGTGTTTCCAGGGAAGGTCTCTCCTGAGAGGCAGCTGTGGAAGCACAGCACATGTGGGAATGCTGCAGGACCACGCGAGAGAGCAACGATCACGACGATCACAGGGACGCAAGGCCGGGGCTCAACACACGAGCCCTGGGTGGTGGACGCAAGGCCGGGGCTCAACACACGAGCCCTGGGTGGTGGACGCAAGGCCGGGGCTCAACACACGAGCCCTGGGTGGTGGACGCAAGGCCGGGGCTCAACACACGAGCCCTGGGTGGTGGACGCAAGGCCGGGGCTCAACACACGAGCCCTGGGTGGTGGACGCAAGGCCGAGTTCAACACACGAGCCCTGGGTGGTGGACGCAAGGCCGAGTTCAACACACGAGCCCTGGGTGGGGGACGCAAGGCCGGGGCTCAACACACGAGCCCTGGGTGGTGGACGCAAGGCCGAGTTCAACACACGAGCCCTGGGTGGGGGACGCAAGGCCGGGGCTCAACACACGAGCCCTGGGTGGTGGACGCAAGGCCGAGTTCAACACACGAGCCCTGGGTGGTGGACGCAAGGCCGGGGCTCAACACACGAGCCCTGGGTGGTGGACGCAAGGCCGAGTTCAACACACGAGCCCTGGGTGGTGGACGCAAGGCCGGGGCTCAACACACGAGCCCTGGGTGGTGGACGCAAGGCCGAGTTCAACACACGAGCCCTGGGTGGGGGACGCAAGTCCGTGTTCAACACACGAGCCCTGGGTGGGGGACGCAAGGCCGTGTTCAACACACGAGCCCTGGGTGGGGGACGCAAGGCCGTGTTCAACACACGAGCCCTGGGTGGGGGACGCAAGGCCGTGTTCAACACACGAGCCCTGGGTGGGGGACGCAAGGCCGTGTTCAACACACGAGCCCTGGGTGGGGGACGCAAGGCCGTGTTCAACACACGAGCCCTGGGTGGGGGACGCAAGGCCGTGTTCAACACACGAGCCCTGGGTGGGGGACGCAAGGCCGTGTTCAACACACGAGCCCTGGGTGGGGGACGCAAGGCCGTGTTCAACACACGAGCCCTGGGTGGGGGACGCAAGGCCGGGTTCAACACACGAGCCCTGGGTGGTGGACGCAAGGCCGGGGTTCAACACACGAGTCCTGGGTGGGGGACGCAAGGCCGTGTTCAACACACGAGCCCTGGGTGGGGGACGCAAGGCCGGGTTCAACACACGAGCCCTGGGTGGTGGACGCAAGGCCGGGGTTCAACACACGAGTCCTGGGTGGGGGACGCAAGGCCCGGGTTCAACACACGAGCCCTGGGTGGTGGACGCAAGGCCGAGTTCAACACACGAGTCCTGGGTGGTGGACGCAAGGCCGGGGTTCAACACACGAGTCCTGGGTGGTGGACGCAAGGCCGGGTTCAACACACGAGACCAGGGTTGGGGACGAACGGAAGACACTGGAGCCGAGGCACAACCCAGTATGGCGCAGAGCATCAAAGCAACGAAGCGTCGAGGAAGAGGCAGAGAAATAGGCGAGGCAGCCATGATCGCATATAAACAGCCTAAGTGAGGAGTATAAATAGAGGAGTCATAGTCTATTAGCTCTCAGCAAATGGGACAAGATTTTAAGCAAGATTAATCAGCTAAGAACATTCAATTCGAAGGTGAGAGACATAAAAACCCAGATAAAATGGTGTCAAGGATCAAGCCGAAGAATTTAGCATTATCCTTATAGAGAGCGACATCCACAGTGACGACACGGTGCGAGGAACCTCCGAGTAACAACTTAACAAATGTCTTATTTAGAGAGACACGCATAGGGTGAGATCGTCTACTTACAGAGCTGAGAAACTGCCAGGGGGGGGGGGGAAGAAAGAGGAAGGCAGATCCTTTAGGGTAATCTGGAAAATAGGGCTCTGGAAACTGTCTTGGGAACACCTTCATATTACTGAACAGAGGCAGATCGAACAGCACCAAGCATTACCTTAAACGAACGCCGATGGAGGAAGCTTTGAAGCCAAAAAAGGGGAGATTGTTACGAAGGCCAAAAGAATAAAGTCGAGCAAAAATCTGTTATCTCCAACTGGTGTCATAAGCACACCAAAGAGAATGGGTACAGTGGAGGTATTTGCAGCAAAAGCAGCACTAATGCAGACCTCCAAGTCCACTAGGATATTAGTAGTGCCGCGACACTTCCCAAACTCAACCTGAGAGGGGAAGAGGTTGCGATGACGTTCCAAGAACCACACAAGATGTACATTATCCTAACATTCTAAGAGTTTGCAAACACAATTAGTCAGAAGAAAAGGGAATTTGTTTAAAAAGTCGGAGGGACAGTCGAAGTATCTCTGCAAGTGGGAGCTTTGCAATAGCTTGTTGTCAGCACCTTTGCAAAGTTACATAGTTAAAAGATACCAAAGCTCTTTAATATGTTAGGAAAATAAGTCTGCCGCCTTGTATTTGGATAACATGGTAAAATAAGTCGTTATACTTGACAAGTGGGAGCTTGTAATGTGATGCTTATCAAGCTGACAAGTCGTCGGTGGACCGGCGACCCCCGGATCCACAGGGGCGTCCCACCTCTTCAGCGTCCGCACCCAGGACACGCACACAGGTCCAGCACCCGGAAGGCTTGTAGGCAGGACACCGCCACCATCCAACGCTCCCACGGAGGCTTCCAGGGCCTCGTGAGGGCGAAAATCAGCCTCCTGGAAAATATTCATCCCCGGTCAGCCACACCAACCAAGCACGCTGCTGACAAGGGACCCGGCAACCCACACCGAAAACACGTACGAAGCTGGCACCGAATACAGGCAGTTGAGGTTAAACTCCATCAGCGATACTGAAGATGGCACATCCTGGTCAAGGGACATCAGCAGAGTCTTGGTGCCAGCATGCAGCCCCCGTACCGTATACAGAAGAGACTGTTCTATCTGATGCTGAGCACTTCTTCAAAACGCCCAAACAGCAGGATCAAAAGCTCATCCAGCATTTCGAACGGAGCGCCCCGCACCGCCACGTACGTAGTTGTCACTCAGGTTGACCACCGTGACGGTGCCCGCTCCACCAGGTAGTGGGTAGGAGCGACCTTCAAGTGATAGATGAACTCCTGGAACACACACTACAGTTTCACCACCACACGCCGGTCTATAATGAGCTGGATGCCAATTAAGTCCGCTATCTTGACACACAACACGTCCACTAGAGCTTCACTAACCTTCACTGTAGTATGGTCCACCGGGGAAGAATACTTCAGACCAGCTGATGTAGTCCGCATTATAGGGGGCCATAGTGGACCTTATCCTTGAGGAACCGTAGCCCTCACCAACAGGGTACCAAACAGTCCTCGTAACAGCTACACAACCATCGACTCCAGGGCTTGCGAGCCAAGTGCGGAGTGAAATGAGGTCACATCCGCACCCTCTGACAGCCAGCCGTCGAATCAACCCATAAGCGACTAGTCGCTAACGAAATGACAGCTGGGTAAAATAAATGCGATTGAAAACAACAACTTTGCAACAAAATCTAAAGGTTCTTTGCAACCACGTAAGACCATTTATACAAATCCAAGAACACCTTAGAGGTATTTAGTAAGAAGTCTTATACCCTCCGGAAACATTTATACAATAGTCTTCAGATACTTAATTTGCTAACTAGCGAGGAGACAACCGGCTTGGCAGTTCAGTGTCAAGCTGTGGTAAGTCGTCCGCGGTAACACTCGCGTATAATACATATTGAATAAAATTCCCTTGCTTGAAGGTTACCTAAGTTCCCCTCCCCCTTCTACAGGGCAGCTACTGCCCACCCACAACAGTTGACTAAGTCACGTTTATATTTTTATCTATTGCTAGATGGGCAGAAGCAGCAGATGAAAGTTAAACGAACCCAAACATCTGTGCCCTACTGTGGGGATCGATTCCGGGGACCATTCGGTTGTGAGCCGAGAGCGCTGACTACTATGCTACATGCAGTGTGCATCCACTGACGCATTACACACACTGATAATGTGCAGCGTATATGAAAACCATTTATATTTACCTCGAACGTCTGAATAACATCTACTGATATGCAGATAAAATTACAATATCTGGATGCTGATGAGAAACATGCAAATTGGCAGCAGTGGTGGCAACATTGACACAGAACTACAATACAGAAGGCAGATATTGTAGATTTAATTGCTAGTTAAATGTCTCGTAGCATATTAAATGTATTTCTCAATTTATGAATAAAATTTAAAATTAAAATGACTGTATATCTTTTATTGTCATTGCAAAATTCACTGTACATTGATGATGACCAGACCACACACTAGAAGGTGAAGGGACGACGACGTTTCGGTCCGTCCTGGACCATTCTCACAATCGACTTGAGAATGGTCCAGGACGGACCGAAACGTCGTCGTCCCTTCACCTTCTAGTGTGTGGTCTGGTCACCATACTTTAGCCACGTTATTGTGACTCATCGCCTGCTCACAGTACATTGTTAATTTGCATAGGAACATATTAATAATAATACTGATAAAAAATTATACATTATATACATCATCAGAAAACTACAATGCCTCTATGACATTTTAGTAGAGAATTGAAAATTACAATACTAACAAGTTACAATATAATGACATTAATACATGTTCTATAGTTATGCATTAATTTAATAGCACATCTATCTTTAACAGTTAAAAAATCTTATTTTGTATTCTAAAAATTACATTTGATTCGTAACAAATTATACAAATGGTTATAACTCTGGCTAGACTGTACAACTTTTCAAATAAAAAAAAATTATAACAAACTGAATGACACAGAGATAAAAATGTGAGTGGTTACATATATTAATATATTAATTAACATAATTTTTAAATTACGAGTCATACATGAACTAAACACCATAAATTCACATTTACAGCCATATCCCATGAATTACAAGGAACATATAGAGTACAAAATATATTTGTAAGACATCAATTTGTAAACGATTTTCACATCATCTGTAAATTTAGGGAACAACCTGACCCCCACGCTGAACACACTGCTAAACTATCCGGGGTCAGACTTCAACAGAACTGAAATTGTGTCAACAATTACTGACATCTGGCAGTGTCAGCAATTCATTAACAATGCCAAGTATCCAGCTGAGGTTATCCCTTTATTATCTGCTGATTATTTTATCCATCATGTAGACCTGCTACATTGTTATACTCATCCATAATCCTTCTGTTGCTTTTTTCTTGCAGTCCTGTTGACATATCTGGCAAATTTTGAGTGCCAGTGGCAAGCGTAGCCTGATGAACTAGTTAATGATTTTAGCTGGATTTGTAAGTCTCTAGACAAAAGATCATTCGTCTGTAAATTATATCTTTAAGTGTAGGTGTGGATATGAGGCTAGGTGGGAGATTGCAGTGAGTGCCAAGATAAGTCTTGAACAGTTAATCCATTCACAGTTTATCTTAACAAGATCAGCATCTTGTAGGTACCATAGTTCACAACAATGCAATCTAAGATTTCGAAGAGGTGGTCAAGATTAACACGAGATTATTTTACGATTATTTACACGTTACAAAATTAACAAGATTTCAGAATGTCATTTGTCTTGACTTTCAGGTCTCTGATATTATACAAAAATACGGTCTAGACCTTTGAGAATGTGAAATGGTTTAGATGTTTGTCAGAATATTTGACTGGAATTCCTCTCCACAAAAGTTTGAGTTGAATGTTTGTATGCAACAAATTCAGTGAATTAATATAAAGTACAGTACACTTGGGACGACTGAAGGTGGAGTTATATTCACCACTATATATCTTTCTCTTGTTTCTTAACTTGTGTCTTTAAAATTGTAAACATTGCTCTCTTTCATATTTTGAAATGTGATGATTATGAAAATAAATATTTTATAATGTAGAAATGCATAATTCTCTTGCATATTTCATAGTAAGGTAATTAAATGTGTTCGAATATCCACAGGTAATAATAATAATAATTCGATCTGGATCTCTGTTCAATTATTGAAGCATCTAATATATTGATCGGCGACTATGTTCAGGGTAATTGCTCAGTCTAGGCTTGATCCCACCATACATTTCTGTTGCTCGTCTTTCCCCATGGTATTTATTCGCGTCATTGTTGATTCCTCTAGTGACCCCACCTGGTGCTCCACCTGGTGCTCCACCTGAGGCTCCACCTGGGGCTCCACCTGGGGCTCCACCTGGGGCTCCACCTAGTGCTCCAGTTCCAGTTGCACGCAATTGTCTATGGAACTGTTTAATCTCGTTGTTTACACCGCCCCACATTTCAGACGCACGTCTACTTATAGGAATATTTTTTCCTTCAGCGTTAATCCCACCAGGGATTTCTGATGAACGTCTTTGTAGAGGGACATTTTTTCTTGCATTGCTGATACCACTGTGTGTTTCTGATGCACGCCTCGCGAGGTTACTGCTGCGACTGTGGACTCCACCGGGGATTTCAGAGGCACGTCGCTGTCCGTTGTAATTATGGATCCCGCTGTTGACTCTCCCGAAGGCCTCTGATGAGCGTCTCGGATCAGGATATCTCATCATTCGACTGTCGGTTGTAATTGAGGCCGCAGATTTGCGTCTCTGAAGATAATTATCCATTCTGCTGACCTGACTTGGGATCTCAGAGGCGCGTCTCTGTAGGGGATACTTACCCACTCTAGGGTAAGGGACCTCCGAAGCCCGTCTCTGTAGAGGGTAGTTATTCGGTCTGCCGACTCCAAGTGAAGCCTCGGATGCTCGTCTCTTCACAGGATAATTGTCCATTTTACTAACTACTCCAGGGGCCTCCGAAGCCCGTCTCTGTAGAGGGTAATTATTCGGTCTGCCGACTCCAAGTGAAGCCTCGGATGCTCGTCTCTTCACAGGATAATTGTCCATTTTACTAACTGCTCCAGGGGCCTCCGAAGCCCGTCTCTGTAGAGGGTAATTTTGGATTCCACTGTCGACTAAATCATATGACTTCGACTTCCGTTTATTCATAATACTTTTGTTGGTCGACAGTGACTCGCGACTTGCATATAATGGTTTATTATTGCTGAAAAAAAAAATCATATATATTAGATATTCTCACTATCAGGTATGGTTATTATTATTATTATTTATGTTATTATCTTAATTATTATATATGTTTATGTTGGTATCTTAATTATTAATATTTCTTTTTGTTATTATCTAAATTATAATATTTTAAATTACTCGAATTAGCTGTATTCTTTGTCATTTGACATTTCAGTCGAGTTCGTTTGCCTCAAGAAACTAAATGATGAAATAAGGGAAATAAATGCAAGCTGATGACAAATGAAATTTAGGAACATAAAGTGATAACGTAAGAAATTTGTCCAACAGGACTACACCCGGACCCACTAAAGTGGCCATGGTGCCTTGTAGACTCTAGAGGGACAGCCTCACCACAGCCACTTAAAGGCACCACAGGCACCACAGTCACTTAAAGTGGCCGTGGTGCCTTGTAGACTCTCGAGGGACACTTAAAGTGGTCGTGGTACCTTGTAGACTCTAGAGGGACACTTAAAGTGGTTATCGCTTAAATTATACCCTGTGGTATGTTACTGTGAACCTATCATTTTCACACGCACACTACTGTTGACTTATCATTCCTACACGAACACTACTTTGGACCTATCATTCTCACACACACTACTATACACCAATCATACCCACACACACTATTGTATACGTATCATACACACATACACAACTGTATTCTTCTCATACCCATACACACTACTGTGTACCAATCATTCCCACTCACACTAATGTCGACAATCATTCCCACACATTGTTATGTGGACTAATCATTCCCAAACTCATGCTATTGTTCATCTATCATTCGCACACAATACTGTGCACTTATCGTTCCCACACAATACTGTGCACTTATCGTTCCTACACAATACTGTGCACTTATCGTTCCTACACAATACTGTGCACCTATCATTCTATCACAGATAATTGTGCACTTTGGCAATCCTCCAGGGACACAGATATAGTTTATGTTGCCAGTCTTAAATACAGTTACTTGTCTCACGCAACTACGAAGCCTCTACATCCATTCACGACTCACAATTGGAGAACCCGGGTTCGATTCCTAGGCATGAGAGAATTGGTTTTAAACCTTTTCTTTCACCTAATGTCTCCTCACCTACTGGTGAATTGGGGCCCAGGAGCTAGGCAGCTGGCGTGTGAATGCTCCCTGGGGGAAGGTCAGTAATTCAACCTTGGACAGAGCTTGATAGAAACCATAATATACGCAGGCTTCCTGTCCCCGTCAAAACTATTAAATCGAATACGGCAAAACGTTTGCCTAAAAATATAACTTTCTCCATTCTCCCCACAAGTTGAAAAGCTTCTGCCACTGTTTTTGATGAGAAAAAAACAAAATGAGAAATAGCAATACTTGGACGTACCGGGACGACCTCCTGGAGGCGTAGAACACGCTGCCCGCCACTACCACCGCTAGAAGCAGCGCGCCACCTACGGAGGACCCAACGATGAGACCAACGTGGCTGGCTTGCGGGCTGGGCTGAGCCTCGGTGGTGGTGAAGTTCACGACCGCTGGAGCACCAGGACCCATCCCGTTGACAGCCTGTGGGTTAGTGAGTCAGGCCAGGTTATGGATTGTTCACTAGGTTATATATTGTTCACCAGGCTATGGATTGTTCACCAGAAGGTTATGGATTGTTCACCCACTTATGGGTTGTTCACCCACTTATGGATTGTTCACCCACTTATGGATTGTTCACCCACTTATGGATTGTTCACCCACTTATGGATTGTTCACCCACTTATGGGTTGTTCACCCACTTATGGGTTGTTCACCCACTTATGGGTTGTTCACCCACTTATGGGTTGTTCACCCACTTATGGATTGTTCACCCACTTATGGGTTGTTCACCCACTTATGGGTTGTTCACCAGGCTATGGATTGTTCACCAGAAGGTTATATATTGTTCACCAGGCTATGGATTGTTCACCAGAAAGTTATGGATTGTTCACCCACTTATGGATTGTTCTCCCACTTATGGATTGTTCACCCACTTATGGATTGTTCACCAGAAGGTTATATATTGTTCACCAGGCTATGGATTGTTCACCAGAAAGTTATGGATTGTTCACCCACTTATGGATTGTTCACCCACTTATGGATTGTTCACCCACTTATGGATTGTTCACCCACTTATGGATTGTTCACCCACTTATGGATTGTTCACCCACTTATGGATTATTCACCAGGCTATGGATTGTTCACCAGGTTGTGGATTGTTCACCAGGTTATGGATTGTTCACCAGTCTAGGGAGTCAGCAAAGAACACAACCCAGCCCCCATAACAGATAATCCTTGTAAGTTACAGTGGACTGAATTTACAAAATCTTTAACAGACTAGCCATAGACCAAGACCTGTTTAAATCATCTTAACCTGCCCAAGACCTATATAAATCATCCCAGACCTAACATATATGCAATGGTATGCTTAAGTAAGCATATATTACTACTATACAAGTCCTAGTAAAAGTTAGGTTTGGTAATTGCATTTATTCTCGGGCCCATTACAAAATTAACACCACAAAACATGTATTTGTACTTTTGAACCTGTACCTGTAGCTTGTGCTACAGCACATATTGTGTACAATTTCCTCCATGCTAGTCACAAGAACAAATAGTGTTGGTGAACACGTTGAAATCATAATAGATGTATAACAAAGCTTTCTGAAATTGGTTTTAAATTTATTAACGCGAACTGGATACAAAATCAAAATTAAATCGAATACGTTTAAACTTAGGAAAGACCTGGGTAAATACTGGTTGTATACAAGGTTGTTGATTTGTGTTTTTACGTTAAATACTGGGATGGACAAAGCTACAATAATGACTGGACAGAAAGGATCAACAACTATGTTAATGACTGGAAAAAATGGATCAAGAACTGCAATATTGACAGAATAGAACGGGTTAAAGAACAACAATAATGACTGGACAAAAAGGGGTCAACAAATACAATAATGACTGGACAAAAAGGGGTCAACAAATACAATAATGACTGGACAAAAAGGGTCAACACCTACAAAATAATTGGGCAGAAAGAGTAAACAACTACAAAAATAAGTGGAAAAAAGGGATCAGTAACTACAATAATGACTGGACAGAAAAGTTCATCAACTACAATAATGACTGGACAGAAAAGTTCATCAACTACAATAATGACTGGAAAAAAAAGAGAGAACGCTTTCCTTAATACATGTAAACAAAAATACAAATGAATTGGTGCATGTTAAAAGTAATAATGGAGGATTAAATATAATAATACTGGAGAATGGGTTAACAATGAGTATTAAAGTGACGGATTACAGAATGAAATGTTTCCTATTTATTACTCAACCCATTCTCGCAAATTTAATAAGTCAATATTGACTTATTAACTACGTGCATAGGTAATATACTAAACATAATAGATACCCTTAAAAAGATTCGTAGAAAACACCGACCTTACCTAACCTTGTTAGCATCTTAAGATAAGCATCTTATTGCTTCGTAATTACAATTATTACCTAACCTATAATAGGTATAGGTTAAGTAATAATTGTAATTACGAAGCAATAAGATGCTTATCTTAAGATACTAACAAGGTTAGGTAAGGTCGGTGTTTTCTACGAATCTTTTTAAGGGTATCTATTATGTTCAGTATATTACCTATGCACGTAGTTAATAAGTCAATATTGACTTTACGAATTTGCGAGAACGGGTTGTTATTACTGCAGCATAAAATACTGAGTCTGCGGCATAAATGCCGCCTTTCTTGAGAGTCTGGAACACCGGCAAGTGACTACAGGGACTATTAAACCACTGGAGAGAATACACCCCATCATCAAGTGGAGCTATAGAAACTATGTGGCCTCGGGACAGAATACACCCCATCATCAAGTGGAGCTGCAGGGAATATGTGACCTGGCAACAGAACACATCCTTTTAGTCAGAGGAGTTCTAGACTGAACCTCATAGGAAGAGTTCTAAGCAGGACCACATGGGAGTAGTTCTAGAGTGGACCACATGGGAGTAGTTCTAGAGTGGACCACATGGGAGTAGTTCTAGAGAGGACCACATGGGAGGAGTAGATTGTACGTCAACGTGTCACTAATAATAAAGACAACACCGACACAAAGAAGTAAAAGCAACAGTATTAGATTAATCACATTTCACCAAAGCAGTTATGACAACAATACAGTGTAAGTGCTCTTCATGCTTGTATTGTATTTTCTCCTTTATACAAAGTGTATTGAAAGCTCACTATAGATTGCACCGCACTCTTCCTATATTAAATAACATATACTAAAATACACATTGTTTTGATGGCCAGAGATATATGTTATATAGACTAAAATGGCCTTATATATATGATATACCTTTATTTATATATATTTTCAATGTTCAGCTAGTGATTTTATTGAATTTTATTTACATATTATATAATGCTGTTGTTTTTAATGGCGATCAGGAATATATTTTCAATGTTTTATGTTATATTTACCGAGAATACTGAAGAAAATACTTATGGTCAGAGAGATCAGTAGTTAAGAGAGTATTTTGCACGTGGTGACTTTATTTAATAATCACAGTCATAGACACTTTACACTTATTTACAATATTATTTTGCTTAGATTGTTAGGACGGAAACATTGTGATCTGAGAATTAGGAAGTCTGAGTTACAATACTAATACAGGCTACTAATGCCTTGCCACTTATATCCTGTACATTATACTATGTTTTAAATATATATAATGTTATAAAGATCTTACCATTAACCTGACAGAATATTCAGTAGAGGGATGAAGCTCTTCAATCAGATATGTATAGTCTGTCGAGTTAAAAAATGCATCCTTGATGATGTCATTGTCATCAGTCCAGTAGAGGTTCCAGCCCAGGAGCCGACCATTGAGGCGGAGAGGCAGGTCCCAGGAGAGCAGCGCCTGGGAGGTGTTGAGGCTCTCCACCGTCAGGTCGGTGGGTGCTGACGAAGCTGCTCGTGTAAACGGGAGAGAACATTAGCCTCGTGGATTTATTTCATCTGTAACTTAGACACTCATATATCTTGAGGTTATCTTGAGATGATTTCGGGGCTTTAGTGTCCCCGCGGCCCGGTCCTCGACCAGGCCTCCACCCCCAGGAAGCAGCCCGTGACAGCTGACTAACACCCAGGTACCTATTTACTGGTAGGTAACAGGGGCATTCAGGGTGAAAGAAACTTTGCCCATTTGTTTCTGCCTCGTGCGGGAATCGAACCCGCGCCACAGAATTACGAGTCCTGCGCGCTATCCACCAGGCTACGAGGCTCCCTGGTGGGCCATATATAATACTGAGTAGAGATTTGTTCTATATATTCTGTTACTTGTTTATTTATTTGGTCTGGTTTCTACGTGTACGTAACACGTATTCATTTGACGAGCTGCTTCACGTGACTCAGCATAGTGAGAGTTAATAAAACTGAAGTTATTAAACTGAAGAGTTAATCATACTGAATTAATAAAAGAAGCACCTCAACAAACTGGCAGTACCAAACAAGGACTTACCTGCACAGTCTTACTGCTAAGATAATCAAGCTAATTGTTATCACAGTTATCATGGCAGAGATTAACTCCCGACTTAAGAAGGGTCCTGGACTTGAGGTTAACTCCCGACTTAAGAAGGGTCCTGGACTTGAGATTAACTCACGACTTAAGAAGGATCCTGGACTTGAGATTAACTCCTGACTTAAGAAGGATCCTGGACTTGAGGTTAACTCACGACTTAAGAAGGATCCTGGACTTGAGGTTAACTCCCGACTTAAGAAGGGTCCTGGACTTGAGGTTAACTCCCGACTTAAGAAGGGTCCTGGACTTGAGATTAACTCCCGACTTAAGAAGGGTCCTGGACTTGAGATTAACTCCTGACTTAAGAAGGATCCTGGACTTGAGGTTAACTCACGACTTAAGAAGGATCCTGGACTTGAGGTTAACTCACGACTTAAGAAGGATCCTGGACTTGAGGTTAACTCACGACTTAAGAAGGATCCTGGACTTGAGGTTAACTCCCGACTTAAGAAGGGTCCTGGACTTGAGGTTAACTCCCGACTTAAGAAGGGTCCTGGACTTGAGGTTAACTCCCGACTTAAGAAGGGTCCTGGACTTGAGGTTAACTCCCGACTTAAGAAGGGTCCTGGACTTGAGGTTAACTCCCGACTTAAGAAGGGTCCTGGACTTGAGATTAACTCCCGACTTAAGAAGGGTCCTGGACTTGAGATTAACTCCTGACTTAAGAAGGATCCTGGACTTGAGATTAACTCCTGACTTAAGAAGGATCCAGGACTTTATAATACCAAACGTACAGAGTAAATGGTACTATGAAAAGTATTGGTTTACAAATTTCCACGTTTTCTATGCGTAGGATGGTTAGGTTAGGAGGGTGGTTTGGGTTCGTGGGTTTTAGTTCCTATCATTCTTCACGTTGTGGTGAGTCAAGAAGGAACGTAGTATAGGGACTCAAGGATCATCATCCTTAGAGACTGAGCTGAGCTGAGTGATTATGATTGAAGGGCACCTTAATAACTGCTAGTTATGTTGTGGTGTTAATTATTATGTGGTGTTAGTTATAGTGTGTTGCTAGTTACACTGTAGTGCTAATTATAGTGAGGTGCTAGTTGAATGTCTTGATCCAAATTTCTCTTTTCCATGGGTAATAGTTTTGTATAAATAATATGAACAATGACGCGGGTCGGTTCATCATCCCTAGTAAGAACCCCTATTAGAATTGTATGTTTTCTTTAGATATATATTAAACCTCAAATTATAGATAAACTACAAATTGATACATAATCGGAAAATTGTCATTGCAGAAACCAAATAAATGGTTTCTGTTATATTATATATAGTAACTGTATAACCTTGCATAGTAAAGTGTACACCATAAAAAAGGGGGGTGGTAGGAGAAGCGAACACTCTTACGTATTCAGAGTTAAATGGCAGGTTTTTTGCTGAATGCTCTGTGTTCCCTTCTCGGAGGCTGTGGGTCCCTATAATTGCACCAGAGGTGGTACCCCCCTATATTTATATATTGTAATATATAATTAAACACAGTATTGTATAGAATATGTAATAAAATCAAAATTAATTTATATTTTCTAAGATACATTCAATATTAGTGAAAAATATTTGTGTTTGCTAAGGTAAATTTATGTGACTTACGAGCCTCTGGTGTCATCGGGTGGCAGCAGGTGGTGTCTGTGTCATAGTCCGACACAGTGACACAGACGTTGTAGGCCGCGTATGGCACAGTGTTCTCCAGCTGGTGGCAGCTCCGACTCTCGTCCTCCCAAGGCTCTGTGCTGTTGCCAGCCTCTGTAACACAGTAATGACCTGACCTCAGTAGCTCACACTTGATATTACTGGAGCTCAATAACTCACGCCTGACATACGTTAAGTTCAATAATTCCTCAAACCATTAATTTTATTTTGTGTAGACGTGATGAAATAGCAAGAAAAACCTCGGGTCCAGTTGATTATACTGTGACTGCCTTATAACTTGGTGAGTAAAGAAAGGTAAACATGATAGCCACTGACCATGGTCGGTGTTGTGTGTCCAGAGCCTGGCGCCGTCCCAGGTGACGGTGTAGCCGTCCATGGGACAGTAGCGGGGAGACGGCGTCCAGCACACCTTCACGTCACCGTCTACAATTGAACACTCCACGGGACTTGGTGCAACTACCGTCAAACAATAACAATTTAGAGGAGAACAAGTCAGAGTAACAAGGCTAGAACAGATATCAAGACCCATATGCAGGCGAGGAGTCACAATAACGTGGCTGAAGTATGTTGACCAGACCACACACTAGAAGTTGAAGGGACGACGACGTTTCGGTCCGTCCTGGACCATTCTCAAGTCGATTGTGGTCCGTCCTGGACCATTCTCACAATCGACTTGAGAATGGTCCAGAACGGACCGAAACGTCGTCGTCCCTTCAACTTCTAGTGTGTGGTCTGGTCAACATATCAAGACCCACATGTATGACAGGAAAGTGATAACATTTTGGTCACTCTGGACTCATATTATGTCCTCACTTCATATTATGTCCTCACTTCATATTATGTCCTCACTTCATATTATGTCCTCACTTCATATTATGTCCTCACTTTCATCTCGTTTAATATATGTGGGTGAGGAGTTTGTTATTAATTCTGTTCCCAGCATGTATAATGTGTTAAACCTTAATTGCGTGATATTCATTTTGTTCATGATTACTGTGGCCAGAAACATGAGGTTATCATCACTTACCCGGACCATCGATGGTAACAGCCGAGGGCTCAGACTCGGGTCCCCAATCTCCGCCCTCAGTCATCGCCCTCACAGTGATGGTGTAGTTCTCACAGACATCTAAACCATCAACCACAGCCTCGGTGTCTCCTCCAGTCACATTTATAAGTACAGAATGATTTTCACTCCTATAGTGGACCTCATATATCGAAATTATTCCATTGACTTTGACAGGAGGCTGCCACAAGACAGAAGCTGATCCGTCATATGAGGTGACCGTCAGAATGACAGGCGGACCTGGCGCTGGTGTGGGAAGACGGGAGAGTGTTCAGGAACATGTTGATTATCCAAATTAATTACAGTTTTGACAGGACGCTTAACGCCATCTCCATGTCTATAATATTAATAAAATATTTGCATAACATATTACAAAATGTATAAATATACAGTAAATGTGTGTTCAAGGATGTTGGCCAAACGCTTTGGTCTAGTTTCACCCAATTTCTTGCAGTAATGGCTGTTGGGTACGTGCCCAGCAGCTGTGGGTAGAGATTGACATCAGATAAATGGGTGCTATGTGACATTGTGCCAAACGTACCCATATCAGTACTCTCGCAGTCCCATTAACTCAACTCTGAAAACGCGGCCTGTCTGTCCGAGGTTGAAGGTCAGACTTATGGGAGAAGCTTCACTAAATTTCAGGAGGTTTTCAGCAGAACCTCTTGAAGAAATGAATGTTATCTATGCCCACTTGGGGACTGTCAGCCCCAACGAATTCAATATATATGCAAGACAACTACATAACTTTCAAGACGCCTAAAAATTCACAAGCAGTAAGGACGTATTAAGGAACATTAAAAGACCTATTAACCTCTGTACATATCGAGACCATCTTGAGAGATATACTCACAAACAACATCAAAATAATCGACAGGCAGAGCGACCACAGAAGACTCGACATCGGCGAGGCACTATACATATAGCAAACCAAGCCACGTATCAATAGCCAATTAGCACCAAATTACTCTCTGCCAACTTCCAGAACACGACGTAAACTGCCCCAATCATCATACAAACAGGAGAGTCACAAGATACAATGGACCTAGAAGTGAGGTGCCTTACCTTCACCTCATCCCATTCACCTCATCACCCTCACCTCATCTTCGGGTACATATCATGCAACAAGAAACGTTGTAATCAGTCGAACTTTGTCTTTGACAATGTTAACATGAGTTAATGAAACGCAACTGGGTAAGAAGGCATCCGCTGGGTTAGGTAAATGAAATTTGCCTAACAAGGCGAATGATTTTCGTTTGAAAATATGTCTTCCAAAGAATTATTTATTTAATTTCTAACAGTAATAAGAAATTATATTACAAACATAAATTACTGACTTACTTATGTTAGGTTATGCTAGTTTATGTTAGTTTATGTTAGGATAGGTTTGGATTGGTTAGTTTAGGTAGGTTAAGTTTGATCTAATTTCTATGTTAGTTTTGACTCAAATTACACAAAATTGTAATCATATAATACAATGAAAACTTTATAATATTAAGAGAAAAAATACAAAAAAAATTCATTTTCAGGAAAATTCGTTTTGTTAGGCAACTCTGTCTACTCCGTACGATTTATATCTATCATCTATATATATACACATGTGAATGTTCGTTTTGTTCAAAATCGCTAATCTCCGAAAGTTCTTCACCGATTGCTTTGAAATTTTGACACGACGTTCCATTTGAATGTGTGTGTGCGTGTTTTTATATGCCTACTATATAGATGCCACACCTGTGACAGGTAAAGACATGCCTTTTTTATAAACAGTGCCATCTGTTGGACGTAAAAGCAACATACGCTATACTAAATATTTTACGATTCCATGTTTCCAATTTCATTGTTAAATTAAATTTTCATTTATTTTGATTTATTTTCATTTTCATTTAATTATTTCGTGTGCCATTGCATTGGAATTGAGCTGTGTCGTTTACCATACTGTTGATTTCGTGGGTATAGTTTATTTTGTTAATTTTGCATTGTTTTTCATTTCGATTTTTTTAACTGTTCTTATTTTTCAGTGAAGGAAACATCAGATCATTTAATGTTTCCATTTTTCTGATGGGAACATCAGGTCATTTGGGAATGCATCAGACGGAGGAGTGGGGAATGGTGGGGAGGATGAGGGGACGAGAGAGTGAAGGATGGTGGGGAGGACTTGGGGACGGGGGAAGGGAGAATGGGGGGGGGGAGGATGAGGGTACGAGGGAGTGGAGGATGGAACGTATTGACAGCAGGTAATTTATGTTAATTTTTCAGAAATCAGTGAATAATGATGACTATTACTTTAAGCAAAAACTGTTTTTTCCAGTTTTCCGGCCGTGCTCATGATTATCGTGACGGTCTGAATGGGATCCTTTTGAATTCTGGCTACTCTGATCAGCCTATGTTATCCCGTACCCCAGACCATTCCCTCTGCCAGTTTACCCCTAACCATCCCAAAGATATCCCACCTTGAGGTTACCTTGAGGTGCTTCTGGGGCTTAGCGTCCCAGCGGCTCGGTCGTCGACCAGGCCTCCTGGTTGCTGGACTGATCAACCAGGCTGTTGGACGCGGCTGCTCGCAGCCTGACGTATGAGTCACAGCCTGGTTGATCAGTAATGTGACCCACGTGACCAGTAATTTATTACTTTCGTAAATCACGACAAAATTCAATCTTACTAAAACATACTTAGCGTGACCTACCAGCCTGTGGTGTGAGGGCGGAGCAGCACCCGGTGGCTGTCACCTGACCGTAGACATCCACACAGAGACTGTAGTTAGTGAAGGGGACATAGGGGTCCGGCAGCTGGTAACACAGCTCAGGGACCTCCTCCCAGGACATGGGGTCGCTCCCAGAAGAGTCTGAAACAACACCATAATTTAAGTATTCATTATTTTAACAGGATATTTGTATCATTCAGCCTACAAACGTGAATAATAAATATGGAGGGGATTTTGATAATAAATTATAGTATTTAGTAATATCAATATTACACATCATTTACGTTAATTCAATATTGTGGAATTTTGTGGCATATATCATTCATCAACAAGATGTATATTGCTGCTTTAGCAACATGATAGTGACCAAAAGATTCACTTAATTAAGTATCGAATTACCTTATTGTTAACATTATTTCATACACCTGGGTTCTAGGAGACTCGAACCCCAGACCCCGTACGTGTGAGGCAGAAGCTCTATACACGCAGTTATGAAGAGTCTTGATAAGACTACTCATTGCTGAGTGGGTAGAGCTTCTGCCTCACACACGATGGGTCTCGGGTTCGAATCTCCTAGAACCCAGGTGAAAGAAATGTTTAATTCCACGGAAATGTTAATGGCAAGTTAACACTATTTTTATTATTATTATTATTATTATTATTATTATTATTGTTTTTGTATTATTAGAGTGAATGTTTTAAATAAATACTCGGCTATAAGATTTTTACCTTTAAGAAAGCTGTTGTGTGTGCAAGACTTTACTTTAGCTTTACTTTGATTTTTACTTTACTTTGATTGTTTAATACTCTATGGTCTCTCTAATTTTCGTTATTATATTTTTATATATTTTAGCATGTTTAAGTATAATTTCCTCCTCCATCATAAACTGTGTAGGGGAGCAGAACTCTAGCCCTGTCGATTGAAGGTTTACAAAACCATGCACATGTTGATTAGCTCGGGAATATTTCCTTATAGAAGTGCTAAAATGACCTTGTGTGGTTGAGCGGTCAATAACCAACTCTGCTGTACAGTGAGACAGCCCAGACCCCGTCCACGGAGGATATTATATAATGCAAAGATGATTGTTATCATTGTTTATGAATTTAAGCTAATATTCTTACTGATTTTACTGCGATTGTTACTGTTTTTAAATGTTGTTATATTGTAAAATTTACGGACAATACGGTGATCGTGTTAGGTAATGTAGTTGAGAAACATATATGAGAAATTAGAGGCTACTGACCTGCGTCACTGGACCAGAGGCTACTGACCTGCGTCACTGGACCAGAGGCTACTGACCTGCGTCACTGGACCAGAGGCTACTGACCTGCGTCACTGGACCAGAGGCTACTGACCTGCGTCACTGGACCAGAGGCTACTGACCTGCGTCACTGGACCAGAGAACGTCACCGTGCCAGGTGACGGTGTAGAGGTCCTGGGTGTCACTGGAGATGAGACAGGCAGGGGAGCAGGGCGCCCAGCACGCCCTGATGACGCTCTCCTCCTGGCGACACTCCACGAAGTTGGGCTCAACTGTCATCACAACATGTGTATGTGTTAATAATTCTCTCCCTCCCTCCCTTGCTCTCCCTCTCTCTCTCTCTCTCTCTCTCTCTCTCTCTCTCTCTCTCTCTCTCTCTCTCTCTCTCCCTTCCTTTCTCCCTCTCCCTCCGGTTTTCTTTATCTCCGGTTCTCTCTCCCAGTGGGCAAGTGATGAGTAACATTCAATATTATCCACGTTTAATCAACGTTGAAATCTGTTTTAATACAATGGACAATCAAACATTCTATATTTCATCAGAATCCCTGGGATTCGGAATAGGAACCGATCCTTCTTGAAGAGGGGCATGGGGATTACCCTTAGCCACCCTATGACACTCGTCATATTCACAGTTTATCTTGGAAACTTTAGTGAGGCTAGCCTCATGCACCTGGACCTTGGACATTGAGGCAGACGTTTGTCTTTCTCCCGTCTCTCACACCCTGTGGTGCCAGGGTCAGCCTGTCATTCCCTCCACCTCCTATGCCCTCCTCTTCCCTCCTTCCTGTCCCGCCCGTACCCCTTGTCAATTTACTTTCCTTCTCGCTTTCGTTCCAATCTTCCCTATTTCCCCACCCCTCCCCATCTCCCCAACCCTTCCCCTATTACCTCATTTCATGTCTTGTACCCCAGATTCTTTCCCTTCAGGTTTCAATCCTTTTACATACACACATTTCCATTAAAAACAGAATTATCAATAATACCTTTCAGTTCTAGAAATCTAGGGACTCAGTCAGCCATCTTTCACTATGTGGTGAGGTGTGTCTGAAATTCCAACACTAACATATAAGACTACTAACACCCCATATAACCAGCAAACACGGTTATACTACTCATTTATTAACATTACTAACCACTAGCTTCCTTAGAAGAAAATGGGTTTTGTGACCTTTCAGAGAAAACGGGAGATTCGTGACGTCATGTAAACAAAGACAAGACGCCATTACGAGCGTGGCCAGACGACAACACAGAGTAGTCTGCCTCTTTAGTCTACAGATCATACACTTCCCTCGAACCTTGTGACATAGGAACTTCAGAGTCTTAGATCAACCTACGATTTTGCTACCGTGGGAAGTATTGTACCCGGGAAATTAATTGTATATATATATATATATATATATATATATATATATATATATATATATATATATATATATATATTAGTTGATTTTATACCCGCACTGGGTCAGGTGATAATACAATGAAGGTGAAGACATGGGGGGATACATAAGGGATAAATGTGAGGTGAAACATAGAGGCTGCAGAAGGCTTATTGGCCCATACGAAGCATCTCCTATCTAAACTCAAAGATTAATCCAGTGTAATTGGCCTGCTATGTTAGAAGACAATGTCCAACATAACAGGCCAATTACACTGGATTAATCTTTGTGTTTAGATAGGAGATGCCTCGTATGGGCCAATAAGCCTTCTGCAGCCTCTATGTTTCACCTCACATTTATCCCTTATGTATCCCCCCATGTTTTCACCTTCATTATATATATATATATATATATATATATATATATATATATATATATATATATATATATATATATATATATATATATGTGTGTGTGTAATTTAGTGGCCATTAATTTTGTGTACAAAATTTTGCCGGTTATGATACACATAGAACACCCAGAACTACCCGTTCTGGGTGTTCTAATTAAAATGATTAAATAAATGAGAAAATAAAATTAAAATGAATAAAAATGCTGTTGTTCGAATTAAATATATAATCTTACTCTGCTATATGGTGTGTTTAGCAGTGAGAGTTTACTGCTACTAAATAACTCGGCAGGTGCCGTACAGAAGAGAGGAGCAACATTACGTCGAGTCATCTTAGTGCAACAGGAAGCATTCACGGTCACCATTAGGACTCATACCATAGAAGTCTCATATTCGTGCCTGAGAATGTCTAGTACCTATCATCAGGCTATAACAACTTAACACCTAAGACATTTTTACCATTTAATTAACCCATTTTAGCTGTAGTACTAACATTAAATCAGTAGTTTATTACAATTATCAATTTTTTTATTAAAAGGCTATGTATATAAACCCCCAAAATTGTGTACAAGTAAACACCTAGCAGGATAACTTTTAAAAATACAGTCCACTTTGAATTAATAATTAAGTTATTACAAAAGTTATTACTAAATTAAAGTTAGTACAATAAATCAATAATGTAATATAAATAAATTAACAAATAAATTTCTGCTGAGAAAATACCCCACAAGGAGGAGGGGTGCCACTGTTTGGCCTTACCCCCTCTTAACAGGACTAAGAGAACTGACCCCGACCAGCCTATGTCTGTCCCATACCCCAGACCATTCCCACTACAGAGTTTGTTAGAGATTTAGCCCCAAATGTCTGGCCATCAGTCTTCGACAGACAAACATTCTCTCATACAGATATAGATTGAAATACAGACAACAGAACAAACACTTACAACACTTTAGAACAGCACCAACACTTACCAGTAACATTGTGAGTAATATTCCAGGTATCAGAATAGGGTCCCCAGCCGACATCAGTCTGAGCACGGAGGTTGATGAGGTACGGCTCACACTGGCTCAAGTTACTGATCACAGCCTCCGTGTCGCTGGTGTACACGGTGTAGTCACTGTCGTCTTGCTCACTCACAATGTTGATCTCATAGTCGCCCAGTTCTCCGTTCGCTTCTTCAGGCGGTGACCAGGAGACGTACAGTGAGAGTTCATAGGAGGTGATGCTGGTGATCACAGGAGCTCCTGGTGCTGGTGTGGGGATACAGGGGTCAAAGTTAACCAGGAAACTTACAGTGAAAGTCTTTAGGGCCATGAGAGGAATCATAAAATAACGCCAACAATCACGATATAAAATTAAATTCCATTTACCTGGGCTCTAGGAGACTCGAACCGTGGACCCCACGCGTGAGAGGCCGAAGCTCTATCGACCGAGCTATTGATTTTTTTTAATTAAAATGAGAACCAGCAATATTATATTTTATATAAAATTTTATTTCTACCCCATTAAAAACTTATATTATTGTACAAAGTTGATATTAATAATAATAATAATAATAATAATAACTGCAGTAATAATAGAGGACTATTACTGCTGTAAAAGTATTATTACTTTATGACCATGAGCAATATACAGTTATATAAAAACTGTGAAGTCAAATAAACATTCTCTCTTATCTGGTATCAGGTTGGGTGCTGTTGTTGTTGTGGGAGGGATGAGGGCTGGGGAGCTCCAATGTTTTTAGATTTTGGGTGGGATAAACAAGACATATATAGAGTGAAAAAAGTGCATAAACCTGTTTGAATATCTGCCAAACAGTCAGAAGCTCCAAAAAGTTACAGAAACAAGGCAGATATGGTGTTTTTGAAGTAAATAGTAGAGGAGCACATGGTGACCAACAAAGATGGTCCCGGCAAGAGGAACGACAAAACAGAATAAATTTTGTTAGTTTTATTAACGAAAACATTAGCTGGAGTGGTCTTCACATCAGGTTAGGAAAAAACAGAGATTATTGTAAAGGATCGAGTGGACAAAATTAAGAATTTGTGCAGCAGTAATGAAAACATGAGAAACAAAGTTACAGCCCTATAAAATCCATTAAGGGAATTATACAAAGATAAAAATCACTGGGAAGCTGAACGAAAAGTCCTGGAGGAGGAAAATAAAGAATTCAAGATAGCTCTTGAAGTTAAACCAAATCCAGATGTTAGTGAATACAATAGGTTAGGCAAGGACATTCAACATCGATAATATGCTTTACCAGAAAAGATGGAAGAGGTTACAAAGAATATAGGAAAGTACAAGAAAGATATTAAGCTATCCGATGCACAATTGGCCTGAGAGAAAGTAATATTAAAAGCAGTTAAGGAAGTGACCGAGCAACAACAAGACTCTGAAAAACCTTGACCTACATCTTCCAGCAAAGAGCCACCACAAAATGTACTGTAGATAAACCAACACAGCCCAACAAAGCATGAACCAGGACTCTGCCAATATTATGCATGTGGTGTATGCAAATATGGCCTATCATGAAGAGCTAATGGAATATGCAGACGACGAGTCACAATAACGTGGCTGAAGATATGATGACCAAACCACAACTCAGTAGATGGAGAAAGGTCGACATTTTGGTCCGTCCTGGACCATTATCAAGTCGATTGTGATGGAAGAGAGTTGCTGTTGTTTTAGATTCAATTACTCGGAACAAAAATGGGAGAGAGGAAGGCACGGGCATTAAATAAGAAGAGTGAGGCGAGGAGCAGGTAAGAGAAGACGGTAATTCAAGAAGAAGGTAAGAGAAAGACGAAAAGGTAAGAATAGGATGGAAGGTACTAATGGGATGAAGGAAGAATGGGATAGGTAAGAATAATATGAGGGTAAGAAAAAGTAAAAGGCTTGTCAGGTCACGTTTATTAGGAAGGTTAAAGCATTTAAGTATGTACTAATGGAATTAAATATATAAGTGGAACATGCTTATGGAACATATGAATTTTAAAAACCCGAGAAACTGCAGAAATATCCTAATAGGGGTACATAGATTGCCTAGAATTTCATATCAAAGGAACCAAGCGAATAAAATCAAAATAACGCAATTATGAATACAGCAATACCCATACATACCAGGGGGATTTTTTAACAAGAGTAATAGGAAAAGAATGACGAGAAATGTCCAAACTCTATCATCAGCTCTGCCAAATGGTAGACAGGACGCACACAATGTGGCACACCTTCCATAACCAAAGATATTAACTAGAAGTAAAATTCCCAGGTCTTCCACAAATACGATTACAACCGTCTTATTTCCCAACATACAAGGCATCAAAACACGCAAAAAAGTCCACTATCTAACTAGTCTCCTAAACGAAGAATATGCAATGTTAGCAAGTTTTACTAAAACTCACACAACGGACTATTATGATAGTGAGATATGGATTCCAGAATTCAATCTTTTCAGATGTGATCGAAAACATTGGCTACAGAGTGGAGTCAGTCAGTACTGTCGGAAAAAAACCAACATCATTTACTAACATTTGGTATAATATGCAGTTAATATTACTATGGTTTTTGTACTAAGTTAATTAATCATCCAAAGAAAACAATATTGCAGTGGAATTTTCCTCGGAAGAAAACGGGGATATCGTTGCCATGTCGCCATTAAATTCGCCAATTAATAATATTGGGAATTCATCTTAATACATCAATCGGTCTCTGGACTTTAAATATCAAAAACATTTCCCTTGAACTAACTTAATTATTAGTACTAAAATAAATTAAATATAAACCCTCTTTCCACTTGATAAAGCTACATCTTGAATCCAGATGCGTGAGGGAGGGGAGTAGTTATTTTGAGCACGGAACGTTAAAATGTCTCATGTTGACCTCTCCAGGACATGAGGAACAGTAATTTAATGTCGAAGAGTTAGACAGCACATATTGACACCATCGTTACCAGGGAAGGCATATACCCGTACAGTATAATAAATGATAAAGAGCCCTGTTCATTGTGTCACGTTACTGTTATGGTTATGCCATAAATAAACAACAAACCCAAGGGTGAACAATAATTCAACCCTTTATTTCAGAAAATTATAATATTCATGTAAGCTGAATAATTTATGTGCTGCAAATATTACTATGTAATCTCATTGGCAGGTGAATTGAGAAGTGAAGTTATTAATGAGGAATCACTATACGGGCTCACCATAGCCCGTGCTACATGGACATTTCGTTCTGAGTAGCTAAATCTAAAACAACAACAATAGCGTGGAATCACTATAAGACGGGAGACCAAGTTACTGGCTAGCTGCCCACTTGCTCTACACAATAACGGAATGTTGAAGCCTACTAGTCAGATAAGATTCCCCATATATTTTACTAACCCATGTAGTCCAATTGTAGTGAATTGTCTACCAATCGATTAATCGATTATTAAATTACCCTCCCCCCCCCCCCCGCTTGTGTAGGAAACGATTTGGGGGAATTTAATATCATACAGTCCATTTTAAATTCATACAGTCCGTTATCAAAATATATAAACGTAAGAAATAAATTAATATAAATTAATAAATTGTAAATAAATAAATAAATCCCATGAGTCAGTTTTCCCCACACGGACATCAAAGATGCTATTCTGTACAGAGGTGATGAACACCACAATTTATATGGTGGGAGTGCTGATAGTCAAAAATGAAATTCTAAATGTGATGATTGTCCATGTTTATAAATTATTAAATGAAAATCATTGGCAATTTAAAGAACAACTTGCCAAAAATAGAATACTGCTTAGAAAACCTCACGAATCCGGCCCCAAACATCCTCATGCTTTGTGACTTTAACTTATGGGCACCTAAAATGTAAAAATGTGCCAAATACAGGTATACCAGAGAGAATCCCAAGAAGCAGTTTAAATTAAATGCCACATACAGATGACCTCTTCCAAATGTGTGACAGATTTGCCTTAAACCAGCCAATAGTAGAACATACTAGGAAAAAAACATCTTAAATCTTATATTTACCAAATATGATGAACTGATTAGGGACATAATGATTACATATACATGCTACTCAAACTGAAGTTCAAACATGCATGGGCAATAGACCTATGCAGCCAGTCTCAAATCCAAGAGGAGGAGAATTCAGAAATTTTAATTTCAATACCAAACGGATTACCTGGGAACAAATACACCAAGACCTCACAGATATATACTTAGTCAGCTAGATAATGCAAACTTAACCAGTACCTCAAGAAATTAGGCAGATTTATGTGCAAGTCGCATACCACTAAGGCGAAAGAGAAAAAGATGCAAACTGGAACGAGAACGGCGTTCCCCCTATTGGACGACGAAAACAAATTGCAGAACATCTTAAACTCTCAACTTTATCCTAAGAACGACAAAGAAGGATATGTAGAGAAATAAAAATAGAAATAACGATTGAACTCTGGTTGCAAGGGTCTCATAAATTCCAGGAGAGACAGAGAGACCAAAAGGCCATAAGCGAAATAGAGAGAAATCCTAAATGCTTTTTATCTTATTCAAAATCGAGAAGAAAAATTTAATCCTGAATTGGCCCTTGTCCAAGGGTGATGGAACCTTCACAGATGACAGCAAAGAAATGAGTGAAATACTGAGATTACAATACAATTCTGTTTTCAGGGCAGATCAATAATTCAAACTAATTCTTTATGAATGCTACACCACCACCGAGCTGTGTATCAGATGTCACTCTAACCCTATTGGATTCTAAAGTAGCCGGAGACAGTATGTCCATTCACTCTGCACCAGACCCAGACTCTTCGAATTCTATATTCATCACAAACTGCCAAAAAACCACTACCACAGGCCCTTAACATCTTTTAGAAGCAGGGGACTAGATACTGGTGTCATTCCTGACATAAAACAGTGGAGAACGCGCCACTTCACAAAGAAGGTAGTAATGCAGAGGCAAAATAATATAGACCTAACATCGCACATCATAAAATCCTTAAAAAGAGTGCTAAGAAGTAAGATCCAAAAACACATGGAATCACAGTGTTTACAAAACGCTGTGATTCCGCTGGGCACGCTGGGCAACATGGGTTCAGTACAGAGCGCTCCAGCCTCTCACAGTTGCTAGACCACTATGACATGGCCTTAGATGTCATGGAAGACAGACAAAACGCTAATGTAATATACACAGATTTCGCTAAATTCTTGCACAAATGAGACCATGGTGTTATAGCACACAAAATGCGCTCAAAAGGAATTACTGTCAAAGTAGGAAGATGGATGTTTAACTTCTTAACAAACAAAACCCAGAGTGTAATTGTCAACACAGTAAAATCAAAATCATCCACCGTGAATAGCTCAGTTCCGCAAGA
The DNA here is from genome assembly GCF_040958095.1 of Procambarus clarkii. Classification (NCBI taxonomy): domain Eukaryota; kingdom Metazoa; phylum Arthropoda; class Malacostraca; order Decapoda; family Cambaridae; genus Procambarus; species Procambarus clarkii. The sequence goes on along the minus strand of NC_091197.1, from coordinate 7,920,267 downwards.
AGTGCTTTTCCTCATCTTCATATCCAGCCCGTCCTCCTAAGGTTTCCCAACGTAAAGAAACTATTGTACGTAAGTGCCCTTAGTCTAACCTACTTGAGGACCCAAAACAAAAAGATAAAATTTATTGAAATATTTTAATAAATTCAATAAAATTTATTTAAATATTTTAGTTTTGTTTTATAAAACTGTAATATCAATATAGCTATAGGTTAAGTAGTAATTGTAATTAAGAAGCAATAAAATATTTATCTTCAAAAACTAAGAAGGTTAGGTTAGGTCGTGGTTTTCTATTCAGCTTTTCAGGTAAACTCAAATATTCACAATATATTTGACAGTACGATTTAATACTAAGTGTAAATAAGTACAATTCCTGACTGTCATACCTAGTACATAATTGCATTTATGGGGCTGTTACATTTACCTTCCCATTTTTGGAGGACGGGCTGGAGTTCTTACATTCTTGTACCACCACTACCACGCGTAACATTTCAGGTAAGTCCTTTATCTTATGTTCCCCGGAATACGACCCACAAAATCGTTTAACAGCCAGGTACCCATTTTACTGTTGGACTGTTGGGTAAACAGAGGTTACACATAAGGATTGACGCCCAGTAAATTCTCCCCGGCCAGGATACGAACCTAGGACAAAGCGCTCGCGACACGCCAGGCGAGTGTCTAAACCACTACGTCACAGGGACTGCTACGAATATCAGACATAGCGAACGATACATACTATAGTACTGAATCATCCTTTGCAGATGACATATTTTCAGGAGAGTAGACAATATAGAAGACACGGCCAATCTCCAATCTGATAATAATCAAGTCTTTCAATGGGCCACAGAAAATAACACGATGTTTAATGAGAATAAATTCCAATTACTGCGCAATTACTATGGAAAAACGAGAACATCAAAGTAGACACAATATATAAAAAAAAACAGTCAAACCACATTATTGAAAGAAAACCAGTGTAATAGATTTAGGAGTAATCATGCCAGAAGTCCTTGCTTTTAAAGAGCACAACAAAGTTGCTATGAGAACTGCAAGAACAACGACAGGTTGGATAAGAAGGACCTTTCAAACAAGAGATGCCACACAAATTATGATACCTTTAAAGACATCAGTGCTCTCTAGAGTGGAATATTGCTGCACATTAAAAACTCCATTCAAATTACTGGCCTGTAGAGTGTGCAAAGTTCCCTTACCCCTAAAATCCCCCTCAATAGAACAATTATTTTATTGGGACTGCCTAATAATTTTCAATCTGTATTCCCTAGAGGCAGGAAACATATATAATATACTACATTTTGAAAATATTAGAAGGACTGGTTCCAAATCTGCACACACAAATAATATCACATGAAACCAGAAGGCATGGCAGGATGTGCAAATAAAGAAACTGAAGAGTACAGGTGCAATAGGTACACTGAGAGAGAACTCTATCAACATCAGAGACCCGAGACTCTTCAACACATTTCCCCTGCACACTCGGGGCATAACTTGCTGATCTCTCGCAGTATTCAAAATAGACACTAGAAGGTGAAGGGACGACGACGTTTCGGTCCGTCCTGGACCATTCTCAAGTCGATTGACCATTCTCAATCGACTTGAGAATGGTCCAGAACGGACCGAAACGTCGTCGTCCCTTCACCTTCTAGTGTGTGGTTTGGTCAACATACTTTAACCACGTTATTGTGACTCATCGCCTGCATTCAAAATAGAACTCTGCAAGCACATTTAAAGGATACTTGATCAACCAAGATGTGTCTCATACGTCAGGCTGCGAGCAGCCGCATGAAACAGCCTGGTGGATCAGATAAGCAAATAGGAGGCCTAGTCAGAAACCGTACAACGGGGACATTATTCACCGGAATCTTCAACAGGTAAGTAGGTGCTGGTTTCACAAAGAATGATTGACAGGAGACCTTATATACAGCAACATTATTAATATAAATATATTCCAAAGACTTTGTCAACTGTATATTCCGACACCGTTGAATGGAATTCAAACTTAACATCACTTCCTTGCTTGACCCGAGGAAGGAGATGAATTATATTAAGCCGAGGAATGGAACAACACCCCTACATTCCATATTTTGGTCTTGTCTTATTTGCTGATGGAAGAGCTCCCTGGTTAATTAATTAATTACAGAGATCAGTAACTGAACCAAGAAATATCTGGAATTAAATTATATTTTTGTATATAAAGCTCAGCTGTTTTAACTAGTAGCTAATATAATTTATTTGACACAATTACTCTTCAATGAAGTCTACTTCTGCCAAATAGGCTATATTTTTAGGATTTTACTTAGATTCAATAACTTTGCCAATCTCAAAATCTTTTTTTTTTCCATTTATCTATTTATATGTTCATTTAATCTATATAAAGAAAAATGGAAATGTTAACTTGTTCAAAATCGCTAATTTCCAAAAGTTCTTCACCGATTGCTTTGAAATTTTCACACAACGTTCCTTTCACATCCGAGCGGGTTTTTATATACTTACTATATAGATGTCACGTCTGTGACGGGAAAAAATATGCATTTTTTCAAAAACTGTGTTTTTCATGTGAGGGAAATCTTCGAAACCTCTTTACCGATTGCTTTGAAATTTTGACAACGTTGCATTCGAATAGGCGCAGGTATTTTTTATACCTACTATATACATGCCTCACCTGTGACAGGAAAAAATATGTTTAAAAAAAACAGTGCCATCTGTTGGACGTAATAGGAACACACGCTGTAATCTCCGAAAGTTCTTCACCGATTACTATGAAATTTTAACACAACGTTTCATTCGAATAAGCGCGCGTTTTTAAATACCTACTATATAGCTACCACACCTGTGACCAGGTAAAAACATGTTTTTTTGAAAAACAGCGCCATCTGTTGCAGGTTACAGCAACACACGCTATATTAATTATGTTACAAATTCATTTCAGTGTTTCTGACTGCATTGATAAATTAAATTTTCATAGATTTCAACTTATTTTCATTTTGATTGAATTATTTTGTGTGACATTGCATTGGGATTGAGCTGTGTTGTTTACCATATCATTTATTTCGTGAGTATAAGTATAGATGCCACACCTGTGACAGGTAAAAACATTATTTAAAAAAAAACATGTTTTTTTTTCGAAAAACATCGCCATCTGTTGGACGTAAAAGCAACACACGCTATACTAAATATGTTATGATTCCATTTCAATGTTTCCAGTTGCATTGATAAAATGAATTTACATAGATTTTGATTTATTTTAATTTTGATTTAATTATTTTGTGTGACATTGAGTTGGAATTGAGCTGTGTTGTTTACCATACCGTTCATTTCATGAGCATACTTTACTGTTTTATTTTTTCATTGTTTTTATTTCGTTTTTTAACTTCTTATTTTTCAGTGATGGCAACACCAGATCATTTTATATTCTCAATTTTTCTGATGGGAACATCAGATCATTTAGGAATGCATCGGACGAGGGTGTGAGGAATGGTGGGGAGGACGAGGGGACGGGAGTGGGGGATAGTGAGGGGACGGGGGAGGGGGAATTTTAGGGAGGACGAGAAGACAGCGGAGTGGGGGATGGTGAGGAGGACGAGAACACAGAGGAGCTGGTAATGGTGGGGAGGACGAGGGGACGGAAAAGTGGGGGAGGACGAGGGGACGGGGAAGTGGAGGAGGACGAGGGGACGGGAAAGTAGGGGATGGTGGGAGGACGAGGGGACGGGGAAAAGGTGAATAGTGGGGAGAATGGGGGGACAGGGAAGAGTTGCTGCGGCTTAGTAACACACATGCGTTGCTGAGCCACAGCAACGCGTGGCCGGGTACAGCTAGTTTATAGAATAAATTTCTAAGATGTGCATCACCCCAATTACATTACTAATATCTTAACATTTCCTGGCCTATAAAAATTGCAATCTATAATGATGAATAGTACTTCAGTGTTATAAAGAATAACCTACTTTCTTGATCAGTAACATTCCAGCAAGTTGATGGTTGGCCAAAACCTGCGGAACTGGCGGCGGCCACACTGGCTGTGACGTTCGTATAGGGTTGAAGATTGCTGAATTTTATGTTATTCTCCATGCTGAAGGTTTCATTTGACCCTTTCTCGTCGCTCCACAGAACGTCCCACGACCAACTGATGCTGTGGTTTTCAATGCTACAGTTAAAGACTGGATCAATCCAGTTAACAACTAATGTTGAGGTGAATACGTTCGAGAACCAGCAGCTCTGTGGTGGCGGTGGCTCTGGGAAAATATTTTGGATGAGAGACTACATAATGTGAATAATAAGTAAGATTGAAATCTATTATGTTGAACAATCCTGGTTGAGAGAATAGATTATGTGCGTTATCTACAATGATTTCTACAAGGGGATAGAGACTAGTAGCCTTTATGTACATAAATAAGAAATTAAAATATACAATGAATGCAATACATAATTATACCTTAGAATGTTCAAATCAAATTTGAGGTAATGGAAGGTCAATGGCAGCAGCAGCCGTGGAATTACCTGGACTGTTTGTTGTGCCTGTTACTGGAGTGTAATACTGCTTATCGCTGTACACTGCGTATATTCTTAATTTATAAGAACTGCACCATTTCAGTCCATTTATGAACAAGTATGTGTTGTTCGTTTTATTATCTATAGATTCAAATAGAATTTGGACCCTATAATATTCAGGCGGCGGCTCATTTGGATCCCACGACACATTGAGAGCGTTGGATCCCACCGGCGTCACTATCACGTTCTCAGGCGGCCCTTCACCTTCACCTGTGGGAGACAATGCTGTAAGAGATCACGTCTTGTGTGTGAAACTGCTTTGTAATTTATTTATGACAGTGATACATTGTATTGCAGATCCTCTTCTCATTGCAATATGAGCCCGGCCAATATACATAACCTGCGAGTCACAATTAAAATTATTATGGATTTAATACCAATATGTGTGAGACTTCTTGAGAGCTCCTAGGAATGATAATATATGATGTCTCCCAAGGAGAATATAAATTAATATTTGACAGTAAAAGTGAAGTCATGAAGGAGAACAGAATAACGAAGTGAGAATGGAAGAACTTACAAAATAATAATAATGCATCATAGAACGAAAGAAGATGAGATTGAAAGTAAATTGTAGTAAACCAGGAAGGAAAATGAATAAGGAAAGGAAAAAAAAGAGATAAAAAAGTCGCAGAGAATAACCAGATAAAAAAATGGATGGAGAGGATAGGAAATGAGGGAGGAGATGCAAGAGGATGAACAAAAAAAGAGGAAAAAATATGAAGAAATACATAAGAAAATAAATACTGGGAAAGTAAGGACAACAAAATAAGTATAGAAGAAATATTACAGATAGGGTGAATAAGAAAAAGGTTCATGATAGAAAGTACTAGGCATACAGGACACAGGGAGGAAAGAAGGAAGCAGGTCTAGAGAAAAAAGGGTAGAAGGAATAGAGGGGAAAAGAAGTCTAAAGAAGAGTTAGTAAGTGATACGGTGATAGGGCTGCAAGGAAGAACAGAAGACAGGCAAAAGACAAGGGAAAGCAGGGAGGTAAGGATGAATCGAATGGAATAGGTGGAGGAAGTAGAGATAGAAGAAATGAGTGATTAAGGAGGGAAGTACATTTAAACTGAAGGGGAAAGAAAAAGGAACTGTAATAGTAGACGGATGGGGAGAACAAGGACTACACTAAACGGGAAGAGGAAGAGAAGCATAAATGGATTCTCTTCAGGATTTGACACAAGTCTTCATAAATTGGCAAGAGAAGCAGATAATTAATCGATACAACACCAGTCGTTCGAAACAAGCCAGATGTTGAGTTAGCCATCGTCCTATCCCATTGGCTTAGGAGCACAAAGAGAACCATCTAAGTGAATGACAGCTATCGAAAAACATGTTAGTTACTCATTAGACATGGAGCCAAGACACTGAATCCTTCGTCACCTGCACAACCCTACACTGCAAACATATATGAGCTCCTGAGAACCTTTAGTCTCTATACATTCTATTGCAGGCGATAAGTCACAATAAAGTGGCTGAAGATATGATGACCAAACCATAACTCAGAAGATGGTGAAGCGACGACGTTTCTGTCCGTCCTTGAACATTATCAAGTCGATCACATGATTTGATAATTGTCCAGGACGGATCGAAATGTCGTCGCTTCTTCATTTTCTGTGTTGTGGTTTGGCCGTATCTATATAAGTAAAAATGGCTTCGGCCACTTTGACCAATCATCAGCCAAGTACCCACACCCACATACAGACTGGCGAAGCGACTGAACGGCTTGCTGACTCCTTATGTACCTTGTGCTTTCAGCCTGAAGTCTCCAAAGGAATTTGTTGACTTACTGTGGGGAACATGGGCCACAGGGATAAGAGCCTCGTTGGACTTAGAATCACTGTTTACCAACGTACCTGTGGATGAAACAATCGGGATGATAGCAGACAGAGTGTATCGTGATCCGGCCTGTACTCCTCTTGACATACCAGAAAACATTCTAAGGAAACTACTCCAAGCTTGTACTAAAGAGGCACCCTTCTTGAGCCCAGATGGGCACATGTATAGGCAAGTAGATGGGGTCACCATGGGTTCTCCCCTAGGTGTCCTGTTTGTGAACTTCTACATGGGTACCATCGAACAGAAGGTCTTAGTTGACATGAACTTGAAACCTGCCATATACTTCAGGTATGTTGACATTTTTACACAGGTACCTGATGTCAGACGTCTGCAGGAGCTGAAGGAGGCATTCGAGCGGAATTCTGTGTTGAGTTTCACTTACGAGATGGAGAAGGATGGGAAGCTGCCCTTTCTAGATGTAACAGTCACGGAAAGGAGCAGAGGTTTCCACACTGCAGTCTACACTAAGGAAACAAAGGAATGTGCCTCACTGCCAACAGTGACTGCCCAGACAGGTACAAGAGGAGTGTTGTCAACGATTACGTCGACTGTGCTCTCAGCCACAGCTCCGGTGAAATGCCATGCAACCTCTGAAGAGTCAACTAACACAACACCTGTACCCCCAATTAGACTATTTTACAGGAACTTCTTTTCCACAACTCATAAAACGGAGAAAAGGGTCCTGAAAGATATTGTTAATAGGAACGTTATCCCTACAGACAAAAATCAGAAGATGCAATTGACGATTTACTATAAAACCAAAAAAAACGGCCAACCTACTCATGAAAAACTCTCCAGACACAAAACAGAACGCCTTAAAGGAGACCAACGTCGTCTATGCCTTCAAATACCCACTTGAGGACTGTAAGCCCCAAAGAACTCAGTATATAGGCAAGACAACAACATCTCTTTCCAGGAGATTAACAATGCATAAGCAACAGGGCTCCATTAAGGAACATAATCTCTTCCCACAACCAGACCATCACCAGAGAAGTCTTAACAAACAACACAGAAATCGATAGATACAGCGATAGCAGGCAGCTCGACGTCTGCGAGGCAGTACACATCAAAAAGTCAACACCAGCAATCAATAGCCAATTAATGCACAACTATATTCTACCCACTTCAAGACTCTGTACCAATATAGAAGCATCAAGAGGAAGTATGGGCCAATAGACCCTTTGCAGTTACTTCCATTCTTATGCTCTCATATATCCAATTAATACCCATTGTTCCGTGTTCTGTCTTGTGTTTGTCAAAAGTTTGTTCACCTCATCCAAAACTGTTGCAACATATCACCTCACCCAAGTGTGAGTATATAAGACGGATAAGCTGTTTAGTGCTAGCAAAAGTAAAACTCTGTTTTGTGTTTTCAGGTTACAGTTGTATGTGTAAACTAAAGTCTTTGAAAATGTAATAAGTTATTACGAAACGCGTTCAAGCATCACGTCAGACTAGAAATAAAAATTAATTTTGGAGAATTGATTTTTCAATTATCATCGACAGTAAAAAGAAACATAAGAAATATTGAGAAAATTCGTGTTAGAATTATTAATCTTACTTTTTCGGTCATATTTAACAACATAAATCAAAATGTAAATGTTCGTTTGTTCAAAATCGCGAATCTCCGAAAGTTCTTCACCGATAGCTTTGAAATTTTTACACAGCATTCCATTCGCATCCGAGCGTGTTTTTATATACATACTATATAGATATCACGTCTGTGGCGTGAAAAAAAACATGCCTTTTATGAAAAACTGTGTTTTTCATGTGAGGAAAATCTTCGAAACCTCTTTACCGATTGCTTTGAAATTTTGACACAACGATGCATTCAAATAGGCGCGCGTTTTTATATACCAACTATATACATGCCTCACCTATGACAGGAAAAAAAACGTTTTTTTTTTTTTTAAACAGTGCTATCTGTTGGATGTAAGAGCAACACACGCAGTAATCTCCGAAAGTACTTCACTGATTGCTTTGAAATTTTTACATAACGTTCCATTCGAATACGTGGGTGTTTTTACATGGATGCACCTATTATATAAGTGTCACACCTGTGACAGGTAAAAACATTTTTTTTTGCAAAACAGCACCATCTGTTGCACGTACGAGCAACACACTTTATACTAAATATGTTACCATTCCATTTCAATGATTCTGATTTCATTGATAAATTGAATTTTCATACATTTTGATTTATTTTAATTTTGATTTAATTATTTGTGTGACATTACATTGGAATTGAGCTGTGTTCTTTACCATACTGTTCATTTCTTTAGTATAGTTTATTTTTAATATTTTTTAATTTCTTTTTTTTTTAACCGTTTTTCTTATATTTCAGTAATGGGAACATCAGATCATTTGATGTTCCCAATTTGCTGATGGGAACATCAGATCATTGGAATGCATCGGACGAGGGAGTGGGGAATGGTGAGGAGGACGAGGGGGACCAGCGAGATGGGAAAGGTGGGATGAATGGGGACAGGGGAATGGAGAATGGTGGGGATGACAAGGGAACAGGGAAGTAGGAGATGGTGGGGAGGACGAGGGGACGTAGGAGTGGGAGGACGAGAGGACGGTGGAGTGAGGAATGGTTAGGAGAACGAGGGGACGGTGGAGTGGGGGATGGTGGGGAGGACAAAGGGACGGGGGAGTGAGGAATGTTGGGGAGGACGAGGGGACGAGGGAGAGGGAATGGTGGGGAGGACAGGGGAGGGTTGCAGTGGCTCAGCAATGCGTGGCCGAGTATAGCTAGAGTGTATATATATATATATATATATATATATATATATATATCTGAGGAAGGGTGGCATGTTTGAAGACAAGAACAATGAACGGCACCGTCAGTGATAACCTAATCTCCTATCTCGATAACATGATTAATAGGGAATTATTGGCACACAAAAAAAGCCTGTGTTGAGAACAATTTATATCTTCTGGAAGCCAACTACCTCATGTTCATTTTGATCATGGTAACGAAGATCTCAAATAAGATAATGCAGTTATAATTATAATTTTGGGGTGATGCATTATACGTGAAACGGTAAACATAACTGATGTTATGATAATCTGGGCAGATGATGCTTGTTAAGTTGAGAGATGGCGCTGATGTCACTTAAGTGGTGGAACACTTGCACTGTGAGGCACTGCAGGCAGCTGGGTCAAGCTCCACACACCACTTACCTCTCCACGTACGAGGCATCTCCCTCTTCACTGATCAAGGCGGAACAGTCTACATTTACCAAACAATTGTTGCGAGGCGCAAAGAATTACCTGGTTATCTATAGCAGTAATAACTTTGAGTTGATTACGACCTCGCAACGCTTTCGAACTCTTAAACTGCATAGTGAATACAAACTACGTCGACATGCTCATAGTAATGCCTTACACGTCGTAAGTGAACAAGTAAGTCTCTGTGAATACCGACCAACATTTGGCGGAGAGAGAGAACAACAACGCAAGTCCAAAGAACGCATTGATATTAGTGATCTGAGATAAGATACGAGACTCATGTTCCTTACAGCTGAGTCTCCCCTCAACCCGTTCTCTTGATTTACCATTCCGTAAAAAATGCAACTGTTTTGCCTAACTTGAAGCCTACAGACCCCATGCAGCCCACCTTATCTATTGAGGTCGATGTATGGAAAACGTAAATATTACGGTGCTTCAGGAGTACCAATATCTCTTATTTTTGTTAACGTGTTGGTCGATAGGAATGATTTTTCTGTTTACTGTGATTTTTCTCAACTTACTTGTAACATTAGCGAGCACCTGTCAACACCTGTATCAGCGAGCACCTGTCAACACCTGTATTAGCGAGCACCTGTCAACACCTGTATTAGCGAACACCTGTTAACACCTGTATCAGCGAGCACCTGTCAACACCTGTATCAGCGAGCACCTGTCAACACCTGTATCAGCGAGCACCTGTCAACACCTGTATTAGCGAACACCTGTTAACACCTGTATCAGCGAGCACCTGTCAACACCTGTATCAGCGAGCACCTGTCAACACCTGTATCAGCGAGCACCTGTCAACATCTGTTCTCGTGCTCCTGTGTACTTGCAGTTTTGTAAATATATTTTATATATGTATATTGTATTGTTAAGAAATATATTCACCTGTGTACGCATTTGTAAGAGATTTCAGGATGCTGTGGGATCGAGGCTGCGGAAAGTTTACAGCTTTTACTGGTAAATCGACATTCCAAATTTTCCATTTATGGAGGTGAGTTGCCATACTGGTATGGCAACGCTGTAAGTCGGCCTCTGGGCAGGTTTTAACTACACAGCATGTTTTCACACTCTAACAAGCGTTAAAGCTGCCAGATAGTTTTTGCCTGAAGCTGTCGAACTTGTCGTTGACTGAAGGGAGACGACGATCGAGGGTTCAGATGCGTCTGGTCGAACTTACAAGCTTATCAAGTTCGATGATGTACGTTAGTTTCAGAAAAAAAAAATCATTTCAGCGCATGTACTTTTAATTAAAATGCTGGAACTTTGACGCAATAGTCGACAGGGTCAAAATTGTTTTGCATGAAGTGGTTAGGACGGGTTGTAACACTATACATGTATGGTCTGAGACAAAGTTATTGGGTTTTCATTAATAAATCAAAAACATGTTATCTTTTTCAGGAACTTCATCCCAACGAACTAAAATAACTTACAATTCAATGACAAATAGTCAGCAATTTTAAATACTATTTTTCTTTCTCATATTCTAAACACAATGTTCATATTAATGAACACAATGAACACATTGTGTTCCATTATCAGAACTAATCCTCCCCCCCCCCCCGCCCTCCCCGATCCTCGCCTCCCCATTGATGTCCTCAACCACTTCGTCACATTATATAAATGGAAATTAATGATTCTTGATAATAGAGATAGCACGCTTCCTCGCAGAGACAGTAGTTAAGTGGAGTAAGCAGCGGCCGAGGCTTCATCTTGTGGGACATAATTTCTACATCTGAATAAGGTACTTTCAAATAACCTTATGATGTATCAGCAATAATGCTGGGATGGTTTGTAGCCTTCGATTCCACTGTGTTAATTGGACTGCTTTGCTAATTGTCTAATCTGTCTCTTTATCGCAATTTCTTAGAAGTTTGCTCGTCAGTTTCCCACTCTGAGCACTGTGAACTTACCGCCACCTTTTCTAGTATTGAAAACTAGAAAGTCCCATTTATTAAGGAAAGCCCCAAAATTTATTAAGGAAAGCCCCAAAAATTAAGTCCCATTTTTATTACCACGCATTACACTTGTTTGACATTCAGTGATATTCCTCATAATGTTGCCAAGTCTCAGTTGTAACTTACTGAACCTTTCCTTGTGCTGTTTGAGATGAGTGGTGCTTAATCCATCAGGGATCTAATATTACATACGAACGACGTCCGAAAGACAGACATCCCAGCTTACTTTGGAGAAGATACACAGGTCAGCTTCGAGACTATAGTCTAGCTCGTCCCAGGGTGGTAATCAATATCTATAAAAACGGATGTCTATCTGTTTGTCCATCAGATGCTTCGGGTTAGTCTCACCAAACTTTGCAGGGTGACGGGTGGTTGTTAGGGAATTGTCACAGGAGGGTTTGATATGGCTCTCATACCTCCTTTAGTTACCAGCTTCCGCTTAACTGGCTTAACATAACAGGGAATAATGAAGCAGAAGATTTTCTTTAATTAAATGACGATTGCTTCCTTAAGTAACACATTAAGGAACCAATGTGTGAAAATAATATTTTAGATTTGGTGTTAACTAACAGGGAAACACAAATTAATGATATCGAAATAGGGAGTGAGCTAGGGAACAGTTATCACAAAGAAATAAAATTTAGCATAGAATGGAATAGATTTGAAAGAGAAAATTCTGTTAATTTTCGAAAAGCAGATTTTAATGGTCTAAGAAATTTTGGGGAAGAAATAGATTGGAAAGTCCTGGGGGATCGGGATGGGCCGGTTTAGGCGTGAATCCAGCGATGAGTGATGTAAAAAGGGATTTCGATGTGGATTCAAAATATAACTTATCTAAATATATTCAAAGCAAAGCGCGGGAACGAAGTATACCATAAAATTTGAATAGATCAACTGTATACCATACAATTGATAGTGGTAAGGTTTGCGAGGTTGTGTACCTTGACTTTGGTAAAGCTTTTGATACAGTGCCACATGAAAGACTGATTAAAAAGATAGAGGCTCACGGTATTGGAGGTGTTATATTAAGTTGGATTAGTGCATGGCTATACCAAAGGAAACAACGAGTTAGTATAAATGGGGTTAAGTCAGAGTTGGAAAATGTTGTAAGCTGAGTACCCCAAGGCTCTGTCCTGGGACCTCGGTAATCCCAGAATTACCGAGGAACGCCGGTAATCACGAAACGTCGATTACCGACGTTTCGGTCCTTCCAGGACAATTATCAAGTCGTGTGTGTGATTATATATACGACTTGATAATTGTTCAGGACGGACCGAAACGTCGTCGTCTCTTCATCTTCTGGTGTGTGTGGTTGGGTCATTTTTGACGTTTTCTATGCCTGGAGGAGTTTGGTGGGTAACTTTAGATAGTACAGAGTGGAACATTGTGAGAAGAGTCTGGGTTATCAGGTGAGTGGGTCTTGAGTCAACACAATCTCCCTGGTAGGAGGAGACGAGGTTTAGCTCTCAAGCAAGCAGGTCACTGTGTGTGTGTTATCTTCAAGCCTTTATCTTCACTGCTTCTGTGTTTAAGACAATCACGGTTTTCCTGACCACTGACCGCTATTATCTTCAGATAAGGACCTCCTCATACTTGCCCCAATGCTCCAGTGGTTCATACACGCTTTTTAACATGCCTCGGTTCAGGATAGGAAATATAATGTGGTTTTACATCTTCTAACTTTGCTTTTAGAGCAGTTTGTGAAGGAATATGGTAACGAGGATAGCGTTGTGAGGCAGTGTGTGTGTGTGGCCGGTGCTGGAGCACAGAGACGGGTCTGTGCTCGTAGACCAACCCGTCCTCTTAAAAATAACGTCGCTTTTCGCTCGTATGCGCACTATGGCCAAAAGTGGACGTAATTTGAAATGAAATCGACTCGTAAAAGTGAGGTACTCTCCCGTTTTCTGTTTGAGTCGTCCGGCCTACTCGGAAAGGTTAGGAGAGGAAACTTCCAATTAACCTTTTTTCATAAAAATTTGAAACTTTATGAGAATTGCATGCCCACCTAACCTATCAGAAGACCCTTAACTTACTGTTGTTGAAAAAAAATTCCCAAATTTATTTAGATTTTTTTTCATTTTCAAATTACGTCCACTTTCGGCCATACTGGCAGTGTCCAGTGTCACATATGTCATGTGCTGCCTGTCCAATGTCACATATGTCATGTGCTGCCTGTCCAATGTCACATATGTCATGTGCTGCCTGTCCAGTGTCATATATGTCATGTGCCACCTGTCTAGTGTCCCATGTCATGTGCTACCTGTCCAGAGTCACATATGTCATGTGCTACCTGTCCAGTGTCCCATATGTGCTACCTGTCCAGTGTCACATATATGTCATATGCTACCTGCCTATAACTATTACAGATGTATAGTACCTTCAGTTACTACGAATGGATACTACCAACAGCTAATATTGGTGGATAGTACATTTAGCTACTTAGGATAATTCATTTAGCTACTTTGAATGGATAGTACCGATAGGTACTATTGGTGGATGGTACATATAGCTACTATGAATGGATAGTACCGACTACTACTATGGGTGGATAGTATCTTTAGCTATTATGAATGGAAAGTACCGACTGCTACTGTGGATTGATACTCACTATAGCTACTATAGATAGACAACAAAATATGAACTGTTGAACAACAAAAATAAAAGTTTACTGATACTGTCATTCTAAATAAAATAAAAATCAGTGAAAAAGAGACAAGCAATAGACCAATAACTAGTCCCAGGTCCACGTTCATAATCCTTTGCCTAACATTGGCAATCTTAGGCCTAATTTAGTACCTAATTTAGTAACTAAATAGTAACCATAGTTACTATAATAACTACAGATATTACTGTTCAATAGGGTTGTAATTTTTGTAATATTTTGTTTAGGGAGGATGGAGATAAATGACATTTTGCTTGCAAGGGTTTAATCTTATAGAGATATTTAACGTTAGTGCGTAGAAAGGCAAAAAGGTCAGGGTGGTGAGGGTGAGGTGAGGTCAGGGACCACACGGCCTCACCCACGGGGGCCAGGGACCACACGGCCTCACCCAAGGGGCCCAGGGACCACACGGCCTCACCCAAGGGGCCCAGGGACCACACGGCCTCACCCAAGGGGCCCAGGGACCACACGGCCTCACCCAAGGGGCCCAGGGACCACACGGCCTCACCCAAGGGGCCCAGGGACCACACTGTCTCACCCAAGGGGCCCAGGGACCAGACGGCCTCACCCAAGGGGCCCAGGGACCACACGGCCTCACCCAAGGGGCCCAGGGACCACACGGCCTCACCCAAGGGGCCCAGGGACCACACGGCCTCACCCAAGGGGCCCAGGGACCACACGGCCTCACCCAAGGGGCCCAGGGACCACACGGCCTCACCCAAGGGCCCCACACGGCCTCTCATATTGCGCAGGTTAAAAGATAATTATTTATTGAGTAATGAAATGGTTGGAAGCTTATCTGTTCCTGACGTCCATGAACCCGTTGATACATGGCTCTGCCCGCGTTGCACGTGAACCAACCTTTCTCACGTGCAACTGACCCCGTCACGTGCGGCTGACCCAGTCACGTGCAGCTGACCGCCACTAGAGCCCCACATCAAGAAAGATGGAGCCTCAGAGTGTGTATGTGTGACTATTCGTATGAGTGCGAGTTATTGTGGAAACTCGTATATTTATGCTTGTGGCAGACGAGTTCTAGCGCTTGGGCACCTCCTCATAGGTCCAGAGTGTCGGGCGCAATGACTTCCGACGGTGTACTCTTGTATATGGACCCTCCATCATGTGAATGGTGGTGATCTTAAGTAGTGGTAGACATTCATCAGTCATGGTACCTAACTACTTGTAGTACTCGCTTCCTCCCTCCCTCCCTTCTTCCGTCCATCACCGCCCTTCCTTGCCTCCTTCATTCGTCCTTTCCCAATCTCCATCTCTTTTTTTCCATCCTTCCTATGTTTCTCGCACCTCCTAACTAAACCTTGGTCATTGCACCTCTTTACTACTCTTGTGTATTTTATTATTTGTATATTCTATTTGTCCCTGCCTGAACCAGCTGTTAACTCTTGGACTCTGACTTCCTAACCGCTGCGGGAACCACACCAGGCACCTGCACAGAGCGAGGACCCGCCGGTGAATCCCCACGCATAGATAAGCGGGGAAAATTATCCTCCAGGAAAATTGAAGGGACCTCAGCACGAGGAGCGTCGCAACTGGCCGCTACGTTGCCCTCAGCACCACATCGGAAACACGTGCGGGTTTGACCTTGATAAAAAGGTCCGCAGAGACAGCCCACGAAACAAAACCCTGGATGGTATAAGGCTCGTGAGCCGCATGACAAGCGTGCGGGAACCCAGCTGGACCCCCTTCAGCCGGCCCGCACTCAAAGTGTTGAGCCGGTGCTTCACTACCGTCCCAAACCACGTAAACAATGCCAGAGTTCCGCCTCGGGGAAGGTCACCGGCACGCCGTGAACACTCACAAACGTCAAGGGGCCCCCAGGGATCCGATATCTCTACAGACACAGCCGAAGCCGGAAGAGGAAGCGAGCGGCCATCCCAGCGAGCCACAAACTCCTGGTAAACATCTGACGCGGCAAACGACACCGCAACACGGGTAGGCGATAACTTCTCCAGTCCCAAAAGCTCGGGGACGTCGACACGGAGTGCGTCGAGGAGAGCAATTTCCACAATGGGCCAATCCACAGCAGCAGAAAAGTCCATCCGTACAGTATCTATCCTCGGAATACGGCCAGCACCAGCCGCATCCATCCCGCCAGGCGGAGCCTCAACTAGCGGGCGCTCCACACCCCCCATAGCAAACCACCACTTAGCAACGGCAGACGACTACTGACAGCTGAAGCCCGACGTCTTCACCCTGTGGCGGCGCAGCCAGGAATCCATTCCAAACACCAGGGGGGTGGGGGGCGGGACTACTTAGAGCAATTAAGGTTGTGTCAAGAGCACCACTAGTCTGAAAACAACAGCAAACAAACTAGTGTAGCTTGTGTCTACTGGAGCCATTATTTCTTACAGTTTCAGAGCCGCACACTCTTGCACGACACACCCTTGTACAGGAGCTGTCACCTTGCACGACACACGCCCTTGTACAGGAGCTGTCACCTTGCACGACACACGCCCTTGTACAGGAGCTGTCACCTTGCACGACACATGCCCTTGTGCAGGAGCTGTCACCTTGCACGACACACGCCCTTGTACAGGAGCTGTCACCTTGCACGACACGCCCTTGTACAGGAGCTGTCACCTTGCACGACACACGCCCTTGTACAGGAGCTGTCACCTTGCACGACACACGCCCTTGTACAGGAGCTGTCACCTTGCACGACACGCCCTTGTACAGGAGCTGTCACCTTGCACGAGACACCCTTGTACAGGAGCTGTCACCTTGCACGACACACGCCCTTGTACAGGAGCTGTCACCTTGCACGACACGCCCTTGTACAGGAGCTGTCACCTTGCACGACACACGCCCTTGTACAGGAGCTGTCACCTTGCACGACACACGCCCTTGTACAGGAGCTGTCACCTTGCACGACACACGCCCTTGTACAGGAGCTGTCACCTTGCACGACACACCCTTGTACAGGAGTTGTCACCTGTGTAAACAAACACCAAAACCATGTACGATGTTTTCGTGTTTGTTTATACACAGATATATTATGTTTTGTTTATACTTCTGAAATAGATTATACTCTGTTAATAAGAGTAACTTGCCTGCATTGTAACTTAGGTTAAGAGCTACAAACCTCTAGACCCCCCCAATATGTAGGAAACTTTCACCACTATATACTAATAACAACATAACACAGAGACATGCGATACTTGACATTAACATTGATATAAAAAATTATCGCATTGCAGGGATCGATGAATTATGGACCACAGGCTCACATTAAATGCTGCATGAAGACTTGTCACACTGGTATACTTTACTATGAACACTGGTAGTACAATATTACTACCTCCTCACCCCTGAAACCGTCCCCCCCCCCACACCGTACATTAATTACCCTAGTGTCAAATATTACAAATTACCTCCAAACTAGGCAGGCAACTCCGGCCAATGTTAGCAACGACTTGGGTGACTTGAACGTCGGGTCCACAAACACAAATGCAGTTGACTAAACTTCTCAGCCTGTCATTAACAACTCAACCCGTCCTCGACTTAAGTCCATTACATCCAGCGGTCGCCCCCACAGACGCATTCATAAATTTTAACTTGCTGTTCATTCAGAACAAGAATTTTCTCAAGTATAAATTAATATTATAATATATTAGCATATTGTGCATATATAGGCATAGGTTAGGTTAGGTTAGGTGTTTAGGTTCGGTTGGCGATTATTTGCATTTGTAGTACGTGGGTGAAGCATTTATAGCGTTGTGATTTGAACAAAATTCGTCAGTGAAGCACTTGTTCCGGATATGTTCGAACGTTACCAGTTGTGAGTCGTGTGTAAACTGCTTTTCATTCATAAACAGGGGGTTTGGCGGGTGCATGGAATCACTTTTGGATCTTTGTTTGGAGGACGGGCTGCATTTACAGCGTTGTGGTTCGAACAAAATTGGTCAGTGAAGCACTTGTTCCGGAAGTGTTCGAACGTCAACAGTTGTGAGTCGTGTGTAAACCGTTTTTCATTCATAAACAGGGGGGTTGGTGGCGGGATTAAAAAGTTTGGATCTTTGTATGCGAGAATGGGTTGAGTCCCATCGACCCCAAAGACGCATTCATCAACATTAACATGCTGTTCATTCAAACTTGGAATTTTCTTAAATATATATTAATATTATTATACATTAGTACATTGTCCATATTTAGGCATTGGCCAGGTTAGGTGTTTAGGTTCCGTTTGTAGTTATTGGTATTTGAAGTACGTGAGAGAAGCATTTACTGAGTTAGAATTCGAACAGAAGTTGTCAGCGAGTCACTTTTCGAGAAAAGTTCGAAAATGCTCAGTTGTGAGTTATGTGTAAAGCGTTCTTCATTCTTAAAGAGCTATGTGGCATGGCAGTAGCATGGAATGCATATTTAGCCTGAGTTTACATTATTTTATATCACAAACTTTATCCCATCCGTTTCATCCCAAATCCTAATCCTGCTCTCCTCCAAGTGCTACTCAGTCGTGATGGTTTGGCGCTTTCTCCTGACAGTTCCCTTCCCTTATCAATTATAAAGCTATCTAAATGTTATCAAATTCACTATTTTACAAATGCAGATTTATTAATATTTGGTTCAATAATTTATTTTCTCTGGATCACGTGATTTGGAGGCAATGGAGTGACTCGAACCTGCGTCTTGGCTAATCACAGACACCTGTCCGAACCGACTCAGCCACGATGGTACAAAATGGTGTATGTATATATATGTCGTACCTAGTAGCCAGAACGTACTTTTCAGCCTACTATGCAAGGCCCGATTTGCCTAATAAGCCAAGTTTTCATGAATTAATTGTTTTTCGACTACCTAACCTACCTAACCTAACCTAACCTAACTTTTTCGGCTACCTAACCTAACCTAACCTATAAAGATAGGTTAGGTTAGGTTAGGTAGGGTTGGTTAAGTTCGGTCATATATCTACGTTAATTTTAACTCCAATAAAAAAAAATTGACCTCATACATAATGAAATGGGTAGCTTTATCATTTCATAAGAAAAAAATTAGAGAAAATATATTAATTCAGGAAAACTTGACTTATTAGGCAAATCGGGCCTTGCATAGTAGGCTGAGTACGACGTTCTGGCTACTAGGTACAACATTATATATATATATATATATATATATATATATATATATATATATATATATATATATATATATATATGTATTTATATATATATGTCGTACCTAGTAGGCCTTTTTGGCCTACTATGCAAGGCCCGATTTGCCTAATAAGCCAAGTTTTCCTGAATTAATATATTTTCTCTAATTTTTTTCTTATGAAATGATAAAGCTACCCATTTTATTATGAATGAGGACAATTTTTTTTTATTGGAGTTAAAATTAACGTAGATATATGACCGAACCTAACCAACCCTACCTAACCTAACCTAACCTATCTTTAAAGGTTAGGTTAGGTTAGGTAGCCGAAAAAGTTAGGTTAGGTTAGGTAGGTTAGGTAGTCGAAAAACAATTAATTCATGAAAACTTGGCTTATTAGGCAAATTGGGCCATGCATAGTAGGCTGAGAAGTGAGTTCTGGCTACTAGGTACGACATATATATATATATATATATATATATATATATATATATATATATATATATATATATATATATATATTAAAACATTAAAATTATATTAAAATATACAGGGTAAAAATAAGTGCTATATAGCGCTAATATATATTTTTTCAGTTATTTTAATAAACCCTTGAGTCAAGAGATAAGTTTATGATAATATGCGAGTCCAGGTGGCCATGATATTGATAACTTTTTAATTAATTCACGGTATCTGTGAATGATATCACTTGTTGATTCTTCCACATGTTTGCAACTTGTCTGAATGGTATTCTGCTGTGTAATATTAAAGGTATTTGTGCAAGTGTCAGTTGGCTGTGTAGTGTTCAAATGCTTTACTGGGCTAACATTACGTTGTTGATAATCTGAATTATTTGCACTGATATCCTTTTAGTCTTTTGATGTTGGAGACAATGTATTCGGATCTTCACTGTGGAAGACTTACTGTGTAAGTCATTCCTCGTACATTCAGTTAGTTTATATATAGTTTAAGCGCCGTTGTATATGGACTCATTTTGGTAGTTTTGTTCACTGTGTACCACTCCATCTACCATCACATAATATACTTAATGGTTCCTCTAAGATGTTGCAGTCGAATTGTAGATTTGTGTTGCCACTGTGAAATACTTTACACTGGTATGCATTGAGATTTGCCCAACATGGAACATTGTTCCATGATGGGCAAATCTTAGTCAAGTCTTAGACAAGTCTTGGACAAGACCGACTTAGGCAAGACGGACTTAGACAAGACTGACTTAGGCAAGACGGACTTAGACAAGACCGACTTAGACAAGACCGACTTAGAAAAGACCGACTTAGACAAGACCGACTTAGGCAAGACCGACTTAGACAAGTGTAACAACTTGTCAAAGTCGGTCTTTAAGATGACTGTCTACACTGGTAATGACTATCTTAGCTGTAGCCCACATGCTAGGACCAGGGACCGGATATTCCGCCGTGTGACGACCACAGATCACCAAGGAACTATAGGCCTCAGATTACTCACTTGCGGCAACGCTGAAGTATATTTCTTCTTCTTCTTTCTGAAAGAGACAACAGAAAATAAATTTGAGATTTTTAACACCATAGAAGTTATAAGAGAGCTGGATAATTGAAGAGTATTGATATATATGTTGATATGTAGAGTTGTGTGAGATAATTACATATTTTATTTTCTGCTTTTACGTGTTAATTATTAATTATTAAAGTATTTTAATTATTAAGTGATTATAATATATCTGCTTCAGGTACTAGAAACTTACGAGGAAAAGTTTCAAATTACTTATACATTTATATAATATTACAGTACACGAAACTAAAGTTGGTTGAGGACGTTAATTAGTTGTGTGAGGTTATTCATCAGTTGTGTGAGGTTATTCATCAGTTGTGTGAGGTTATTCATCAGTTGTCTGAGGGTTATTCATCAGTTGTGTGAGGTTATTCATCAGTTGTATGGGGTTATTCATCAGTTGTGTGAGGTTATTCATCAGTTGTATGGGGTTATTCATCAGTTGTGTGAGGTTATTCATCAGTTGTCTGAGGGTTATTCATCAGTTGTGTGAGGTTATTCATCAGTTGTATGGGGTTATTCATCAGTTGTGTGAGGTTATTCATCAGTTGTATGGGGTTATTCATCAGTTGTATGGGGTTATTCATCAGTTGTGTGAAGTTATTCATCAGTTGTATGGGGTTATTCATCAGTTGTATGGGGTTATTCATCAGTTGTGTGAGGTTATTCATCAGTTGTATGGGGTTATTCATCAGTTGTCTGAGGGTTATTCATCAGTTGTGTGAGGTTATTCATCAGTTGTATGGGGTTATTCATCAGTTGTGTGAGGTTATTCATCAGTTGTCTGAGGGTTATTCATCAGTTGTGTGAGGTTATTCATCAGTTGTATGGGGTTATTCATCAGTTGTATGGGGTTATTCATCAGTTGTGTGAGGTTATTCATCAGTTGTATGGGGTTATTCATCAGTTATATGGGGTTATTCATCAGTTGTGTGAGGTTATTCATCAGTTGTGTGAGGTTATTCATCAGTTGTATGGGGTTATTCATCAGTTGTGTGAGGTTATTCATCAGTTGTATGGGGTTATTCATCAGTTGTATGGGGTTATTCATCAGTTGTGTGAGGTTATTCATCAGTTGTATGGGGTTATTCATCAGTTGTATGGGGTTATTCATCAGTTGTGTGAGGTTATTCATTAGCTGTGTGAGGTTATTCATCAGTTGTGTGAGGTTATTCATCAGTTGTGTGAGGTTATTCATCAGTTGTATGGGGTTATTCATCAGTTGTGTGAAGTTATTCATCAGTTGTATGGGGTTATTCATCAGTTGTATGGGGTTATTCATCAGTTGTGTGAGGTTATTCATTAGCTGTGTGAGGTTATTCATTAGCTGTGTGAGGTTATTCATCAGTTGTGTGAGGTTATTCATCAGTTGTGTGAGGTTATTCATCAGTTGTGTGAGGTTATTCATCAGTTGTGTGAGGTTATTCATTAGTTGTGTGAGGTTATTCATCAGTTGTATGAGGTTATTCATCAGTTGTGTGAGGTTATTCATCAGTTGTGTGAGGTTATTCATCAGTTGTGTGAGGTTATTCATCAGTTGTGTGAGGTTATTCATCAGTTGTGTGAGGTTATTCATCAGTTGTGTGAGGTTATTCATCAGTTGTGTGAGGTTATTCATCAGTTGTGTGAGGTTATTCATCAGTTGTGTGAGGTTATTCATCAGTTGTGTGAGGTTATTCATTAGTTGTATGGGGTTATTCATCAGTTGTATGGGGTTATTCATCAGTTGTGTGAGGTTATTCATCAGTTGTGTGAGGTTATTCATCAGTTGTGTGAGGTTATTCATCAGTTGTGTGAGGTTATTCATTAGTTGTATGGGGTTATTCATCTGTTGTATGGGGTTATTCATCAGTTGTGTGAGGTTATTCATCAGTTGTGTGAGGTTATTCATTAGTTGTATGGGGTTATTCATCAGTTGTATGTGGTTATTCATCAGTTGTGTGAGGTTATTCATCAGTTGTATGGGGTTATTCATCAGTTGTGTGAGGTTATTCATCAGTTGTGTGGGGTTATTCATCAGTTGTGTGAGGTTATTCATCAGTTGTATGGTGTTATTCATCAGTTGTATGGGGTTATTCATCAGTTGTATGGGGTTATTCATCAGTTGTGTGGGGTTATTCATTAGTTGTATGAGGTTATTCATCAGCTGTGTGAGGTTATTCATCAGTTGTATGGGGTTATTCATCAGTTGTGTGAGGTTATTCATCAGTTGTATGGGGTTATTCATCAGTTGTATGAGGTTATTGAGTTCTAAATCAATATTTTCAGTATTACAATATTCCCACAGTATATCATCACTAGTTATTAATAATACGATATTTCACTGTGTCGGGGACAGGAAGCCAGAGTGTATTCATACACGATGGCTATATGACCCCCACCCACATCTGGCTACACACAAAAAAACCTTAGCCTGGACCCCACCAGAAGAAACATCTTGTGTGGGACGCCACGTCCTCCGCCTCAGGAGTCAAAAGCCAATATGTAAAATTATCACATATTACTTACATAAAAGATCAATAATCTCTTAGGCACAAAAATAGAGGCATCACCCTTGTTCACTAATCTTCCAGGTATTAATTTGTATTCACTGTGTCATTATATCTTCCTTTAAATGGCTGAGATTTATATAAACTAGTGTGTGGTGTTTTGACCAATGAGACTCGTATGATCTAACCCAATACTACGACAACAATGAATGCACTGTTGCAACTTTGCATGCTCTTATTACTCGATAGGGTAAAGGATTACTTTTCCTCGACCTGCACAACCTATCGTTCCAATTAGTTGAACTGATTAGAAAGAATTCTAGAATCTATTATTCTGTCTTTAGAAATGACACATGAGTTTAGAATTTTTGTTTACCAGTATCACGACCAGAGTATGAGAGATATCCAAACAAAACCCTTCATTCTTATCTTATCTTGCTGATATATTTATGTGGTTCTGTGCTAAATATTTTTTTCCTGTTTGACCGAAAAACTCTTTACTACGGATTTGTTCTTTACTACTGTTCTGGGAAAGAATACGGAAGTAAAGTAAATTACGATACTACCTCTTGTGGCAGAAACTGTTCTTGGTTAACCAATTCTTAAATAGTGATTCGTACCGAGTTATAGCCTTGATATTAATGACTACAGAATGTTATTGTGCAGTCTTTATATATATATATATATATATATATATATATATATATATATATATATATATATATATATATATATATATATATATATATTCTGTATATGAACGAACAGCAGACACTCATTGTCAAATGGGTCAGTTAAATGACTTTTTCAAGACACTTTTACCTTTCTCTGAGATAAGATAAAGTGTCGTGTTATCTCTGATTATATTCACTGGGTAATGTATAAGAAAAAATATTTATTATTTTGATAACGTTCAGAGAAAATATCAGTGGCACTGAGAATTAAATTCTTAATGTTATGTAACGAGTATTTAATAGAAAAGGGTTTATATTCCATTTATATATGGCGATTGCTTTTATGGGAAGCTCTAAGAACATTAATAATTCTGTAAGAATACAGTCACGGTGTGTAGTGAGATACAGTCACAGGGTGTAGGGTGATACAGTCACAGGGTGTAGGGAGATACAGTCACAGGGTGTAGGGAGATACAGTCACAGGGTGTAGGGAGATACAGTCACAGGGTGTAGGGAGATACAGTCACAGGGTGTAGGGAGATACAGTCACAGGGTGTAGGGAGATACAGTCACAGGGTGTAGGGAGATACAGTCACAGGGTGTAGGGTGATACAGTCACAGGGTGTAGGGAGATACAGTCACAGGGTGTAGGGAGATACAGTCACAGGGTGTAGGGAGATACAGTCACAGGGTGTAGGGAGATACAGTCACAGGGTGTAGGGTGATACAGTCACAGGGTGTAGGGTGATACAGTCACAGGGTGTAGGGAGATACAGTCACAGGGTGTAGGGAGATACAGTCACAGGGTGTAGGGAGATACAGTCACAGGGTGTAGGGAGATACAGTCACAGGGTGTAGGGAGATACAGTCACAGGGTGTAGGGTGATACAGTCACAGGGTGTAGGGAGATACAGTCACAGGGTGTAGGGAGATACAGTCACAGGGTGTAGGGAGATACAGTCACAGGGTGTAGGGTGATACAGTCACAGGGTGTAGGGTGATACAGTCACAGGGTGTAGGGTGATACACAGGACTCACTTAGTTTCTTGCTTACCTATAATTACGGGTAATAGCCTCTTCTTCTTCGGTATGTTTATAACTAATGTTTCCCGACGACCTCCCTAACACCGACCATTTCCCCCGACGACCTCCCTAACACCGACCATTTCCCCCGACGACCTCCATAACACCGACCATTTCCCCCGACGACCTCCATAACACCGACCATTTCCCCCGACGACCTCCATAACACCGACCATTTCCCCCAACGACCTCCATAACACCGACCGTTTCCCCCGACGACCTCCAT
The DNA here is from genome assembly GCF_040958095.1 of Procambarus clarkii. NCBI lineage: Eukaryota > Metazoa > Arthropoda > Malacostraca > Decapoda > Cambaridae > Procambarus > Procambarus clarkii. The sequence continues at coordinate 7,894,876 of NC_091197.1, read as the reverse complement.
AACACCGACCATTTCCCCCGACGACCTCCATAACACCGACCATTTCCCCTGACGACCTCCATAACACCGACCGTTTCTCCCGACGACCTCCATAACACCGACCGTTTCCCCCGACGACCTCCCTAACACCGACCATTTCCCCCGACGACCCCCGTAACACCGACCATTTCCCCCGACGACCTCCCTAACACCGACCATTTCCCGACGACCCCCGTAACTCCAACCATTTCTCCCGACGACCTCCCTAACACCGATCATTTCCCCCAACGACCTCCCTAACACCGACCATTTCCCCCAACGACCTCCCTAACACCGACCATTTCCCCCGACGACCTCCATAACACCGACCGTTTCCCCCGACGACCCCCGTAACACCGACCATTTCCCCCAACGACCTCCATAACACCGACCATTTCCCCCAACGACCCCCGTAACACCGACCATTTCTCCCGACGACCTCCATAACACCGACCGTTTCCCCCGACGACCTCCCTAACACCGACCATTTCCCCCGACGACCTCCCTAACACCGACCATTTCCCCCGACGACCTCCATAACACCGACCATTTCCCCCGACGACCTCCATAACACCGACCATTTCCCGACGACCTCCATAACACCGACCATTTCCCCCAACGACCTCCATAACACCGACCGTTTCCCCCGACGACCTCCCTAACACCGATCATTTCCCCCAACGACCTCCCTAACACCGACCATTTCCCCCAACGACCTCCCTAACACCGACCATTTCCCCCGACGACCTCCATAACACCGACCGTTTCCCCCGACGACCCCCGTAACACCGACCATTTCCCCCAACGACCTCCATAACATCGACCATTTCCCCCAACGACCCCCGTAACACCGACCATTTCTCCCGACGACCTCCATAACACCGACCGTTTCCCCCGACGACCTCCCTAACACTGACCATTTCCCCCGACGACCTCCCTAACACCGACCATTTCCCCCGACGACCTCCATAACACCGACCATTTCCCCCGACGACCTCCATAACACCGACCATTTCCCGACGACCTCCATAACACCGACCATTTCCCCCGACGACCTCCCTAACACCGACCATTTCCCCCGACGACCTCCCTAACACCGACCATTTCCCCCGACGACCTCCATAACACCGACCATTTCCCCCGACGACCTCCATAACACCGACCATTTCCCCGACGACCTCCCTAACACCGACCATTTCCCCCGACGACCTCCATAACACCGACCATTTCCCCCGACGACCTCCCTAACACCGACCATTTCCCCCGACGACCTCCCTAACACCGACCATTTCCCCCGACGACCTCCCTAACACCGACCATTTCCCGACGACCTCCATAACACCGACCATTTCCCCCAACGACCTCCATAACACCGACCATTTCCCCCGACGACCTCCATAACACCGACCATTTCCCCCGACGACCTCCATAACACCGACCATTTCCCGACGACCTCCATAACACCGACCATTTCCCCCAACGACCTCCATAACACCGACCATTTCCCGACGACCCCCGTAACACCGACCATTTCTCCCGACGACCTCCCTAACACCGACCATTTCCCCCGACGACCTCCCTAACACCGACCATTTCCCCCGACGACCTCCCTAACACCGACCATCTCCCATGAGGGCACCTCGTCTCCTGCTCCGCTCAGACGCCACTGTGATAAACCACTCGTCCTCATACAAATTGCATCGCTCTACCCTCGTAAGCGCTACGGTCGAAAAAGGCCGTAATTTGAAAATTAAAAAATAATTTAAAACAAAATTCTGGATGTTTTTTTTCCAAAACTGCAAGTTCAGGGTCATCTGGTAGATTAAGAGGGCAAGATATTCTCCCTAACATTTCAAAACGTCATGAAAACTATTAACTGAAAATTTCCTATGCTAATCTAACGGCCTAAGCCAGAGGATCCAAAACAGAAAACGAGATAATACATCACTTTCGTGAGCCTCTTCTATTTTAAAGTACGTTCTTTTTTTAGCCTTATTACGCATATGAGCGAAAAGTGACCTTATTTGTAAGAGGACGAATTGATCAAGAGAGGCAGCGTGACCTGCTCGCTGTTCCTCGCTATCCCGAGTGGCAGCAGTCTAGCGTGACCTACATGCTGTTCCTCACTATCCCGAGTGGCAGCAGCCTACAGTGACCTACCTGCTGTTCCTCGCTATCCCGAGTGGCAGCAGTCTAGCGTGACCTACTCGCTGTTCCTCGCTATCCTGAGTGGCATCAGTCTAGCGTGACCTACTCGCTGTTCCTCGCTATCCTGAGTGGCAGCAGTCTAGCGTGACCTACCTGCTGTTCCTCGCTATCCTGAGTGGCATCAGTCTAGCGTGACCTACCTGCTGTTCCTCGCTATCCTGAGTGGCATCAGTCTAGCGTGACCTACCTGCTGTTCCTCGCTATCCTGAGTGGCAGCAGTCTAGCGTGACCTACCTGCTGTTCCTCGCTATCCTGAGTGGCAGCATCTAGCGTGACCTACCTGCTGTTCCTCGCTATCCTGAGTGGCAGCAGTCTAGCGTGACCTACTCGCTGTTCCTCGCTATCCTGAGTGGCAGCAGCCTAGCGTGACCTACTCGCTGTTCATCGCTATCCTGAGTGGCAGCAGTCTAGCGTGACCTACCTGCTGTTCCTCGCTATCCTGAGTGGCAGCAGTCTAGCGTGACCTACCTGCTGTTCCTCGCTATCCTGAGTGGCAGCAGTCATCAGCAGAACACCGAGCAGCAGAAACACAGACCGGGACAACATGCTGACGTTGCCAGTGGTGGAAGACTGTCAGTGACTGGCTGACGCTGCTATCGTTGTCCGGCTATCATATCTCACCATGAAGTACCCAGGATATCTGCCTCAGAGGCTGCCGTTGTAACCTGAATTGAAAAATCGGAATTTAATAAATCAAATCTCTTGTAAGAAGATTAAGTTGACGAACTGAACAATCTCAGTTTCTTATCTTCACTTTGAAACATTTATTGGAATTAATTATATTGGACAATCCTTCAAGGACAGCTGTGCCGACCTAGTTCATATTGTTCATCTCATTAATTGGGGGGTAAAGAAACGTGCAGTGAATAGTGTACTGTGCTGCTCAGTGCTCATGCCTGGTGTGAAGAACATGCACACTAAGTGGTGTACTGTGCTGCTCAGTGCTCACGCCTGGTGTGACGACCACACACACTAAGTGGTGTACTGTGCTGCTCAGTGCTCACGCCAGGTGTGACGACCACACACGCTAAGTGGTGTACTGTGCTGCTCAGTGCTCACGCCTGGTGTGACGACCACACACGCTAAGTGGTGTACTGTGCTGCTCAGTGCTCACGCCAGGTGTGACGACCACACACGCTAAGTGGTGTACTGTGCTGCTCAGTGCTCACGCCAGGTGTGACGACCACACACGCTAAGTGGTGTACTGTGCTGTTCAGTGCTCACGCCTGGTGTGACGACCACACACGCTAAGTGGTGTACTGTGCTGCTCAGTGCTCACGCCAGGTGTGACGACCACACACGCTAAGTGGTGTACTGTGCTGCTCAGTGCTCACGCCTGGTGTGAGGAACTCTAGCGAGTGTTACCCAGAGATTTTATTTATTTATTTATTTATATACATACAAGAAGGTACATTGGGATTATGAGGATACATAATATAGTAATTACAATCCTGTAAAGCCACTAGTACGCGCAGCGTTTCGGGCAGATAAAATGAGCAATGACGGGGCTAAGGGTTCTCGCTGGAGCTAAAGACTACAAGGGTCAGTATGTTTCAGTGTAGATGACACTGATCTCGCTCGTTATTGTTATTGTCTGTGGACAAGGTGTACGTGGCGTGCACTCTACCTCATGAGGACGAGCAGGGTCTGTGACCTGTTGTATCCCTAGGGATCCATGACTGCCCAATCATGGTGTTACTTCACTGGCTCCTGTTTAGGGGCAAACACACACACACCCCTGTCGGTCACGCCACCTGTCGACAACACCACCTGTCGGTCACGTCACCTGTCGACGACAACACCACCTGTCGGTCACGTCACCTGTCGACGACAACACCACCTGTCGGTCACGCCACCTGTCGACGACAACACCACCTGTCGGTCACGTCACCTGTCGACGACAACACCACCTGTCGGTCACGCCACCTGTCGACGACAACACCACCTGTCGGTCACGTCACCTGTCGACGACAGCACCACCTGTCGGTCACGCCCCCTGTCGACGACAACACCACCTGTCGGTCACGCCACCTGTCGACGACAACACCACCTGTCGGTCACGCCACCTGTCGACGACAACACCACCTGTTGGCCATTTTTGGAAGTTGAAGAAAATTGCAGCCTATCGACAGGTTCGTCGCGCTGGACCTCCTCTTAACTCAAGTCTCCTTGGATAGATAGACAGTGCCGTCTTAAAGGGACCTGTGATGTAGCAGAGGGCAGAAGTCTACCCCACCCTGCGGCCACTGGCCCCCAGCACCCGCCTCGTCTCTCCTACACTGACTCCAGACGCCCTCTCACTACTGAGAGGGCGTCTTCAGCATTCAGCGTGCTGAAGAGGCACGCTGAATGGCAGTATCATCACCCAATAGGTAAAAATCGATACAGAAAAGGTGTATCGATTTTCACAAAAGGTGTATCCGCCGTAATTTTGTTTTTTTTTCACACAACCTTACACCGGAGCAGGTGTCGAAAAACACGACACTATTTACTAATATTCAATTCAATAGGCAGATAATATTGCTACTGGATTCTGCTAATAAATTAACTCATAGAAGAAAGCAGTGGAATTTTCATCTCATAGAAAACGGGGGATATCATTGCCACGTCGGTATTAAATTCACTAGCTACATCTGTTGGGAATATTCTTAATACAGCAAATACAGCAGTCTTTGGACTGTAAACATCATAAAAGCATTTCACTTGAATCAACTTAATTATTAGTACCAAAATACAGTAAATGTGGGCCCTCTATCCACTTGGATAAAACGCATCCGTAGAACAAGGGATGCGGGCAGAGGGAGTAGGCAGCCATTAATTTAACACAAGAGTCACTGGAGGCCAATCTAGCTCCTATAGATTTGAAATCTAGATAGAAATCTAGCTCCCTTGGACCGGGATTAATAGTGCTCCCGGTATCAGCTCCTACTACGTCTACAATAAGGGTAGTGTCCCTTCCGATTCCAAAATTATCTAAGCTCATTAGAGGTCTTTAATATTTAGATTTAGGATATTTTCCGGTTAGGACACAAGACAGCGACAAAACCGAGGTAAATATTCCTTGGTCATTATCTTATAATCAATATACTTTATTTCCCCTGATAAAGGTGTCATATTAGGATTACTGCTATTATTTCTGAGTGTTCTTTGACAGGTGTCATTGACGAGGAAGAAGATTATTAACTAGTTACCTGGCATGAGTACACGAGTTGAGGCCAGTCACCCACGAGGAGTTATCGACTGGCGTGTTCATCCTTGTTCATAACTGGTTGACTAGGCCCATTACCATACAGATAAAGATAAGCTGTGGTTAGTTCAAGTTACCTATGTAGTCTAATACTGTAGTGAACATTTACTAATCAATAATTTTTTATTGAAAGTTTAAATATGTAAATAATTTTACATATTGTGGGAATTTTAAGAAATACAGTCCACTTCAAACAACAAACAGTTTACAACCGAAAAATATAAATTAACGTAAAATATAAATTTTAATAATAATTTTAAAATAATTAAATTCATATAAATTAAATATATATAAATCTCACAGGTCAATTCCCCCAGCAGGAATCAGACGTCGTCTGAGTGTCAAAGTTCTTCCAAGAGTGCTTAGAAAGAGGTTCCTGTAGCTCCCGGCAGAGCCCTTGTGAACAAAGTGCATGGGGGAATTGTGTAAAATCCTGGTTTGTCTCGCGGAGAGGCTGCAGGAACCAAGTAAATTCAGTAGAATTTCTGGTTGCAATTCTGATACCATGTCGTAGCTCAGTCGATTAAGGCAGCGTCTGGGATGCTCTCGGACGTAGGTTCGAATCCTCATCACGGTCCTTGTGGATTTGTTCATTTGATGCATCACGCTATTGTGATTTCTGTGTGTAAAGAGTCACGGTGTTTGTGTCCTGCCTTCAGTGACAACTGCAAATAATGCGCTACATTACGGACTCTACCAATGAGAAACGGAACTGTTCTGCATGTCAACATTGAACGAAGTCTGCACAACTTCCCGATTATTCTCAATGCTATAAATACCCAACCACTTGAACTGGGTGGTGGAACAAGGCCCTTGGATCTTGTCGGGTCGGCGTTCGATCCTCGTAGGATGTGATTGTGATTGGGCAGCGTTCCTTCACTCTGATCTCAGCTCCTTGTTCTTATATCCCAGTTCTTTATCCTCATATTTAAGCTCCTTATCCTCATATTCAAGCTCATCTTCCTTATATACCTGCTCCTTGTTCTCACGTCACTTCTAAGTGCTATATAGTCACACTGGCTTAGCATTTTCTCCTCATAATTATCCTATCAACGTTAGAACCGGGATAGAGCTCAAAATTCTTACTTGAATCTGTACATTAACATGAACACAATGTTTTGTATATTGTGTCTTAGCAATATTCTTGATAATATTCATAATGCACAATGAAATCACACTAAGGTGATGTATCAATGAGAAAATCAGTAGGAGCCGTGAAGAGGATTCGAACCTACCCACTAGGAACTCCCAAAAACACGCCTTAGACCCCTACACGACGACATGGTCAAAAGCATTGGAACCTGGGATTCAGCCGAATCCTCTAGGGGGTTCTGAGGCTTCCACTGAAGCCCAATCATTTCTTTGGACCATGTCATGGTGAAGTGGTCTAATGCGTGTGCTTGGGAGTAGTCAGTGTGTGCGTTCAAATCCTCCTCGTGTATCCTACTGATTTTGTCACTCATGATAATATTCATGAGGAGAAAATCAATTCGGGGGCTTTGAGAAGACTCGAACCAGCGGTCAAGGACACAGCCAGCCCCGCACCTTACCCCTGGACCACGACGTGCTATAAGATAAACAAGCTGGGATACCACTGAAGCTCAAGAGGCTAACCATAGCCCGTGTTTCTTGCCCCGCTCCTGTGCCAGGTAAGTTACGGGCTCACCATAGCCTGTGCTACTTGGAACTTGTTCCGAGTAGCACTGGCTACTAACAACAACACTGAATTTGGAGATGGTCAGCAGGAGCGGCCTGACTCAAGTGTTTGCTAGTTCAGGTGTCTGGAGGTGGTTTGGGGGGGGGGGTGGAAGGTTGGGGGGGGGGGAGGGGGGGAGGGTGGGGGGGGGAGGTGGGAGGGGGGAGTGGGGGGAGGGGGGGAGGTGGGAGGGGGGGAGGGGGGGAGGGGGGGGGGCTCTTCCAGTGTCGGTTTATCTAACATAAACTAATCTTAGATACAGTCCATCAAGGATCACAGTACAGTAATCACTGTAATCCCAAGTGTCTGTATCCTGAATACAGTACAGTAGAATATTTATTAACTGCTGTATTCACCGTCATTAATTACGCATTGTTGAATTGACCTGAATTTACCTGAAGCTCTATAGCTTCGCCACTATAGCTCTAGTGACGTCAGTGAGGACAGGAAGCCGGCAGATTGTCAAAGGTACCTCCATTTGTCCTTATGATTTTATCGAAGTGGATTTGTAAACATATAATGAATGACAATGTATTATGTGTGGAATTACCTATAATTAGCTCAACAAAAGTTCATCATTCATTTTGTTGATAGCTGGTAATTACCGTAATTTTTATTTAATGTGTTAATAAAATAAAAATAAGCTCAACACTTAAACGTCTAAAAATTAAACATGCAGGGATATATATATGTATATATATATATATATATATATATATATATATATATATATATATATATATATATATATATATATATATATATATATATATATGTCGTACCTAGTAGCCAGAACGCACTTCTCAGCCTACTATGCAAGGCCCGATTTGCCTAATAAGCCAAGTTTTCATGAATTAATTGTTTTTCGGCAACCTAACCTACCTAACCTAACCTAACCTAACTTTTTCGGCTACCTAACCTAACCTAACCTATAAAGATAGGTTAGGTTAGGTTAGGTAGGGTTGGTTAAGTTCGGTCATATATCTACGTTAATTTTAACTCCAATAAAAAAAAAATTACCTCATACATAATGAAATGGGTAGCTTTATCATTTCATAAGAAAAAAAATTGAGAAAATATATTAATTCAGGAAAACTTGGCTTATTAGGCAAATCGGGCCTTGGATAGTAGGCCGAGAACTGCGTTCTGGCTACTAGGTACGACATATATATATATATATATATATATATATATATATATATATATATATATATATATATATATATATATATATATATATATATATATATATATATATAACTGAAAACTCACACCCCAGAAGTGACTCGAACCCATACTCCCAGAAGCAACGCAACTGGTATGTACAAGACGCCTTAATCCACTTGACCATCACGACCGGACAAAATGAGGTGATAGCCGAGGCTATATGAACCACCCCACCGCCGGCACTCGGATAGTTATCTTGGGCATAGCATTTTACCCAAGATAACTATCCGAGTGCCGGCGGTGGGGTGGTTCATATAGCCTCGGCTATCACCTCATTTTGTCCGGTCGTGATGGTCAAGTGGATTAAGGCGTCTTGTACATACCAGTTGCGTTGCTTCTGGGAGTATGGGTTCGAGTCACTTCTGGGGTGTGAGTTTTCAGTTGCATATGTCCTGGGGACCATTCAGGCTTGTTCGCATATATATGTCGTACCTAGTAGCCAGAACTCACTTCTCAGCCTACTATGCAAGGCCCGATTTGCCTAATAAGCCAAGTTTTCATGAATTAATGTTTTTTCGTCTACCTAACCTACCTACCCTAACCTAACCTAGCTTTTTTTGGCTACCTAACCTAACCTTACCTATAAATATAGGTTAGGTTAGGTTAGGTAGGGTTGGTTAGGTTCGGTCATATATCTACGTTAATTTTAACTCCAATACAAAAAAATTGACCTCATACATAGTGAAAAGGGTAGCTTTATCATTTCATAAGAAAACAATTATAGTAAATATATTAATTCAGGAAAACTTGGCTTATTAGGCAAATCGGGCCTTGAATAGTAGGCTGAGAAGTGAGTTCTGGCTACTAGGTACGACATATATATATATATATATATATATATATATATATATATATAATATATATATATATATATATATATATATATATATATATATATATATATATATATATATATATATATATATATATATATATATATATATATATATGTCGTACCTAGTAGCCAGAACTCACTTCTCAGCCTACTATGCAAGGCCCGATTTGCCTAATAAGCCTAGTTTTCATGAATTAATGTTTTTTCGACAACCTAACCTACCTAACCTAACCTAACCTAACGTTTTCGGCTACCTAACCTAACCTAACCTATAAAGATAGGTTAGGTTAGGTTAGGTAGGGTT